>NC_091222.1:9502865-9715365 GCF_040958095.1 Procambarus clarkii
ATATTTCTTGATGCTTCTATATTGGTGCGGAGTCTTGAAGTGGGTAGAATATAGTTGTGCATTAATTGGCTGTTGATTGCTGATGTCGACTTTTTAATGTGTAGTGCCTCGCAGATATCTAGCCGCCTGCTATCGCTGTATCTATCGATGATTTCCGTGTTTTTTGTTAAGACTTCTCTGGTGATGGTCTGGTTGTGTGAAGAGATTATATGTTCCTAAATATAGCCCTGTTGCTTATGCATCGTTAATCGCCTGGAAAGAGATGTTGTTGTCTTGCCTATATACTGAATTATTTGAGGCTTACAGTCCCCAAGTGGGCATTTGAAGGCATAGACAACATTGGTCTCTTTTAAAGCGTTCTGCTTTGTGTCTGGAGAGTTTCTCATGAGTAGATTGGCCGTTTTCTTAGTTTTATAGTAGATCGTCAATTGTATCTTTGGATTTTTTTCTGTAGGGATAGAAGATAGTGTCTCGAGGTCGAATATGTCGTCCAACAGGATCTCCAACTCCACTTTCCGGGCCATCTCACTTGGTCTGGACATAACGTGACAGTTTAAACTCAGATTTAGGAGAGTGACTTGGTCCTCAGTGAGGTTGATTCCAGCAAGGTTCAGGAAGCCGTCTCTTGGGCGTGGAGATCCTGTTGGACGACATATTCGACCTCGAGACACAAAAGAAGGTCACCACCAAAGACACCTTACAAGCAGAACGTTTTGCAGAGAGAGGAAAGATTCGAGGCAACTACAGAAGCACCATACTGTCCCCCGAGCTCAAATCGGCAGCTAAGAGCCTTCGTGAGAACAAGGAGATAGTCGTCAAGAGAGGTGACAAATCGCCAATATACGTCATTCTTAAAAAAGACGAATATCTGGCGAAAATGAACCTCATCCTCTCTGACCAAAATAAATTCCAAAGGGTAACGAAAGACTCTACAGCCGAATTGAAGGCAAAGGTTAACAGATTGATCGAAACTGTGAACGCCAAGAAATCCGGACTCCACCTGCCAAAGATTATTGGGGAATACAAACCTGGGTATGCAAATGGAAACGTCAAGACACACAAGCCTAGAAACCCACTTCGGCCATTCATCAGCCAGATACCCACATCTACGTACAGACTGGCAAAGCGACTCAACGGCTTGCTGACCCCTTATGTCCCTTGCACCTTCAGCCTGAAGTCTCCAAAGGAATTTGTTGACTTACTGCAGGGAACACAGGCCGCAGCCTGTGTTCCAGATAATACCAGGTTATATGGTATTACTCATATAACACCACTTGTTATATGAGTAATACCAACCACAAGAGCCTCGTTGGATGTAGAATCACTGTTTACCAACGTACCTGTGGAAAAACAATCGGGATGATAGCGGACAGAGTGTATCGTGATCCGGCCTGTACTCCTCTTGACATACCAGAAAACATTCTAAAGAAACTACTCCAAACTTGTACTAAATAGGCACCCTTCTTGAGCCCGGACGGGCAAATGTATAAGCAAGTAGATGGGGTCGCCATGGGTTCTCCCTTAGGTGTCCTGTTTGCGAACTTCTACATGGGTACCATCGAACAGAAGGTCTTAGTCGACATGAACTTGAAACCGGCCATATGCTGCAGGTATGTTGACGACATTTTTACACAGGTACCTGATGTCAGACATCCGCCGGAGCTGAAAGAGGCATTTGAGCTGAATTCTGTGTTGCGTTTCACTTACGAGATGGAGAAGGATGGGAAGCTGCCCTTTCTAGATGTAACAGTCATGGAAAGGAGCGGAGGTTTCCACTCCACACTAAGGAAACAAACATAGGAATGTGCCTCAATGCCAACAGTGACTGCCCAGACAGGTACAAGAGGAGTGTTGTTAACGCTTATGTCGACCGTGATCTCAGCCACAGCTCAGGATGGAAGGAAGTCGACGAAGAACCCTGTAGGGTAAGGCAGGTCCTAGTCAACAACGGTTTCTCCAATGGTTTCGTTGAAGACATCATAAGAAAGAAAGTGAAACGCCATGCAACCTCTGAAGAGACAACTAACACAACACCTATACACCCTATTAGACTATTTTACAGGAACTTTTTTCCACAGCTCATAAAATGGAGGAAAGGGTCCTGAAAGATATTGTTAATAGAAACGTTATCTCTACAGATAAAACTCAGAAGATACACTTGACGATTTACTATAAAACCAAAAAAACGGCCAGCCTACTCATGAGAAGCTCTCCAGACACAAAGCAGAACGCTTTAAAAGAGACCAACGTCGTTTATGCCTTCAAATGCCTTCTTGGGGACTGTAAGCCTAAAAAAACTCAGTATATATGCAAGACAACAACATCTCTTTCCAGGCGATTAACGATGCATAAGCATCGGGGCTCCATTAAGGAACATATAATCTCTTCCCACAACCAAACCATCACCAGAGAAATCTTAGCAAACAACACAGATATCATCGATAGATACAACGATAGCAGGCGGCTTGACATCTGCGAGGCACTACACATCAAGAAGTCAACACCAACAATCAACAGCCAATTAATGCACAACCATATTCTACCCACTTCAAGACTCCACTCCAATATAGAAGCATCAAGAAATATGGGCCAATAGGCCCTCTGCAATTACTTCCATTCCTACCTTCAATACCCATTGTTTCGTGTTCTATCCTGTGTTGAAAGTTTTGTTCACCTCATCCAAAAAGTGTTGTAACATATCACCTCACCAAAATGCGGGTATAAAATTAAAAATGAAAGCTGTTTAAATCATAGCATATGTAAGAACTCTGTTTAGTGTTTGCAGGTAATAGTTGTGTGTGTGTAAACTAAAAGTCATTGAAAATGTAATAAGTTATTACGAAACGCGTTCAAGTGTCACGTCAGACTAGAAATAAAAATGAATTTTGGAGATTTGATTTTCAACAGTGAAAAGAAACATAAGAAAGATCGAGAAAATTCGTGTTAGAATTATTAATCTTACTTTTTCTGTCATATTTAATAATATATGTCTACAGGAAAGACTGCTACCAAAATATATATATATATATATATATATATATATATATATATATATATATATATATATATATATATATATATATATATATATATATATATATATATATATATATATATATATATATATATATATATATTGTGACGGTAACGCGTTGGTGTTCGGCTGTTTAAGGCTAGGGGTATGGCCTCGTCACATAGTTATAAAAAAAAATAGAAAAACTGGAACTTCGTCTGTGGTAAGGTAAGGAGAAGACACACAAAACACAAGTAAACTTTAACAATGAAATTTTAATTACGTTAAATAAATCAAAACATGAAAAAATGGACAAACAAATTCTTATAATAAAATCAATCAATCAAAATAATAAGAATAATTAAATGACACAATGAAAAGTTACGTTAAGATAAAATAACAAGAAGTGCAACACAAAATTAAAGGGAGGTGCTGGAATATGGGCTTTAAGCTACCACCTCTCTCAGTACACGCTAACGTCTAGCCGGGAGGAGTGATAGCTGCGAAAGCACAGAATATTCTGAGGTCTGAGGTCGTGGCGACCCCAGACATCAAGTAGTATGGGGGGGCGAGTGCAGGTGCAGCCAGGCCGGCGACCAATCAGCGGAGCCGGTAGCGATCAACAGGTAGTTTGGCGGTTTGAGTCTGAACAGGTGTCTCTGGCTGCAACGTTTTGCGCTCTGGCAAACCTTGGAGATGTTGTTGTCGTTGTTGGACATTTCTTCCCTAGTAGTTATATATATTTGTGGCGACGTATTTGTGGAGGGAAGAGCAGGCTCAATCTCTTGAAGGAGATTATCGTCACAATATATATATATACACCACTTGTTATATGAGTAATACCAACCACAGCTGGGGTGAGCACAGCTAGATGTTCACTGATGACATGTCCTGTTCACTGAGGACATGCTCCTGTTCACTCATGACATGCTCCTGTTCACTGATGACATGCTCCTGTTCACTGATGACATGTCCTGTTCACTGAGGACATGCTCCTGTTCACTGATGACATGCTCCTGTTCACTGATGACATGCTCCTGTTCACTGATGACATGCTCCTGTTCACTGATGACATGCTCCTGCTCACTGATGACATGCTCCTGTTCACTGATGACATGCTCCTGCTCACTGATGACATGCTCCAGTTCACTGATGACATGTCCTGCTCACTGAACACATGCTCCTGCTCACTGAAGACATGCTCCTGTTCACTGAGGACATGCTTCTTATCTTTGAGAACATGCCGCAGCATACTGACATCCTCAAGAATCTCTCAGCTACTCTGACATCTGGTATCTGGTATACTCAGTAGTAACAAGGAACCAAAGTCCCACCCATCATAGTGAGGCAGTGATCAGCACGTGTTAGTGTTTAATAAATGCTAAGTATATATATATAACAAACACTCTCGGAGTATCAAATACTGTTTGTTTCATCATTAAAACAAGTTTCGTACATTATATTTCATAGGTAATATATAAAATATACCTTCTTTTGTAGGTTTTATCAGGATTGGAAATGTTATTTACCCAAACCTCAGTTAAAACTCGACTTTGATAATTACAACATTATTATAATATTAGAGTCTAGTAACGAAATGTGAACACTTGCTGCACGGAAATGAACATTTACCTTCCCCAAAAAGACTAATATATGTTGTAAAAACTCTTAAGGGAGAATCATCGTTCATAGAATTATTTTGCACCTGCCTTTAGGGTATAATTCATAATGTATTCAGTCAGTCATAACAAATTAATGAACGCAGCTGGAAAATATAATGTCATTCCTCACACAGGAAGTCTATGGAGTGGAGGCGAGCAGCAAAGACAACAGACATGGCAGACAGAGCAAAGTTTGTGTGGATGTGGATGAGCGGAATGTCTCTGCGATCCATCGCCAGAGAGACAGGCGCCAGCGTTACCACCGTCTACAGGTGGGTCCATCGCTGGCAGACAGAAGGCAATGTCAACACAAGACGTCGCACACACAGACTCCGAGATACCTACTCTGTGACAGCTGGCACAGCAGGTGACGGATCTCCATGCACCTCAGTGGATGCCACACGCTCCTCACACTACTCGCAAGATATCTTGGAGAGAAAACTGCATCATTGTCCACCTTTCTACATCGATTACGTGCGCCTCGTCACTCATATTCAACACTTTAGATCAGTAGTCGAATATTTAGGCCATCATTGACCACCAGTGTAAAGAACTCCTGCGTCAGTCTGGTCTCCAGGAAGCAGCACCAGTGGTCACTGTGTAAGGAACTCTGCGTCAGTCTGGTCTCCAGGAAGCAGCACCAGTGGTCACTGTGTAAGGAACTCTGCGTCAGTCTGGTCTCCAGGAAGAAGCACCAGTGGTCACTGTGTAAGGAACTCTGCGTCAGTCTGGTCTCCAGGAAGAAGCACCATTGATCACTGTGTAAGGAACTCTGCGTCAGTCTGGTCTCCAGGAAGAAGCACCATTGATCACTGTGTAAGAAACTCTGCGTCAGTCTGGTCTCCAGGAAGAAGCACCATTGATCACTGTGTAAGGAACTCTGCGTCAGTCTGGTCTCCAGGAAGAAGCACCATTGATCACTGTGTAAGGAACTCTGCGTCAGTCTGGTCTCCAGGAAGAAGCACCAGTGGTCACTGTGTAAGGAACTCTGCGTCAGTCTGGTCTCCAGGAAGAAGCACCATTGATCACTGTGTAAGGAACTCTGCGTCAGTCTGGTCTCCAGGAAGCAGCACCAGTGGTCACTGTGTAAGGAACTCTGCGTCAGTCTGGTCTCCAGGAAGAAGCACCATTGATCACTGTGTAAGGAACTCTGCGTCAGTCTGGTCTTCAGGAAGCAGCACCATTGATCACTGTGTACGGAACTCTGCGTTAGTCTGGTCTCCAGGAAGCAGCACCAGTGATCACAGTGCAAGGAACTCTGCGTCAGTCAAGACCTATAATCACGAAGTGTTATGTATTTCTTACATCACAGTGTTACGAGAGTTGTTACATACTCTGTCAGAAGACCTGTGCATATGATTCACAAAAGCGATAATACGCACTTAACAATTTGTATATAGTTCACTTAAGTCTCGATAAATGTCACTAATGCTTCTCGTTTGGCCAGTCAGAGAAAAGGTAACATTGTTCATCTTATTATTCAGCAAATACCATTGCCGGTTCAATTGGAGAAGTGACATTTTTTGAGACATAAAACATTTATATTTTTAACGTATCTAGGATATAAAATTAAATGGCAATATTCAAATAGAATGATTATGTGTAAAGCCAAGCTTTACAGCTGCTTTCATGGTCTATGTACCTACTAATTATTCACTGTGACATGTTGTAATATATATTACATGATATAAATAACAATGCATATTATTATAATTACCATTATTACCAGTTACACCGAGAAATGTCACTAATGTCATATGTAAATGAAAAAATTATCTGGGCCAAGTCAGGATGGTCCAGTGGTCAGTGACAGTGGCTGGGAATCTTTCTGTCGCGGGTTCGAGTCACCTCAGAGATCTAGTTGACTTTCTTATTGCTACCAGTATTAAATAATGGTAATATCTGTTCGCAGATATAATAACATGGGATAAAAACCCACACGTGTGTATTTGTAAAATGTATATAAAGATTTACACCAAGTCTTTTCCACTCTCTTGAGTGCTTTGTCAAGGTCTGAGTGTGTAGTTAGAACGAGACTTACATTTCACTCAGATCTCGTCCTCCCAACCATTTCCCAATACCCTGTCCCCTCATCCTCCTCACTATTCCCACCTCCCTGTCCCCCTCGTCCTCCACACCATCACCCACTCCCCAGTTCCCTCGTCTTCCCCACCATCCCCCACTCCCCCGTCCCCTCGTCCCCACCATCCTCCACTCCCCCGTCCCCTCGTCCCCACCATCCCCCACTCCCCCGTCCCCTCGTCCCCACCATCCCCCACTCCCCCGTCCCCTCGTCCCCACCATCCCCCACTCCCCCGTCCCCTCGTCTTACCCACCATCCCCCACTCTCGTCCCCTCGTCCTCCCCACAATTCCCTACTCCCATTCCCCCATCCTTCCCCACCATTACCCATTCCTTCGTCCGATGCGTTCCCAAATGATCTGATGTTCCCATCAGAAAAAAGGAAACTTCGAATGATCTGATTTTTTCATCACTGAAAAATAGGTAGAACAGTTAAGAAAACAAAATGAAAACAATTAAAACAAAAATATAAACTATACTCACAAAATGAACGGTATTGTAAACAACACAGCTCAGTTCCAACGCAATGCCACACAAAATAATTAAATCAAAATGAAAATAAATCGAAATCGATGAAAATTAAATTTATCAATGCAATCGGAAACATTGAAATGAAATCGTAACATATATAGTATAGCGTGGTTTGCTATTATGTGCAACAGATGGCGCTGTTTTTCAAAAAAAACATATTTTTACCTGCTACAGGTGAGGCATCTATATAGTAGGTATATAAAAACATGCGCCCTTTTTTAATGGAACATTATGTCAAAATTTCAAAGCAATCGGTGAAGAACTTTCGTAGATTACAGCATGTATTGCCCTTACGTCCAACAGATGGCGCTGTTTTTTTTTTAAATCATGTTTTTTCCTGTCAGAGGTGAGGCATGTACATAGTGGTAATACAAAAACACGCGCCTATTCGAATGCAACGTTGTTTCAAAATTTCAAGCAATCGGCAAAGAAGTTTTGAAAATTTTCCTCACATGAAAAAACATGAAAAACACAATTTAAAAAAAATCACATTTTTTTCCGGCCACAGACGTGACATCTATTTAGTATGTATATGAAAACTTGCTCTGATGCGAATGGAACGTTGTGTGAAAATTTCAAAGCAATCGGTGAAGAACTTTCGGAGATTAACGATTTTGAACAAACGAACATTTCCATTTATATTTATATAGATTAGACATACACACAAACATACATACATATTGAGGGGGGGGGGGTAGACTGTGGTGCCCAGGATTGTCTCTGTCCTCTCACTCACAATGTATGTGTATGTGTGAGCGTATATGTGTATGTATGTATGTATGTATGTATGTATGTATGTATGTATGTATGTATGTATGTATGTATGTATGTATGTATGTATGTATGTATGTATGTATGTCTATATATATATATATATATATATATATATATATATATATATATATTTGTGTGCATATGTATATGTATGTATGAGTATAAAGTATATATGGAAGCTGATCAAAATTACATTTCACCTTTATAAATGCACATTAATGACACAATGTAAAGAACACATCGACCACTTTATGTAGGGCAGACGTAACTCTGTGTATCAATGTATTTATGTCTGAAGGTTAGATTAGCATTTTAAAAGCATTACAATCATCTTCCGTGGTTGATTTTTCAATAAATCCCTGAACTATATGTTTAACACATCTCTCACCCTGTCCATGGAGGACAGAAGAAAATGTATTTAAGCTGGTTAGCATTGTAAATGTGTGGCCACGTCTGTGGTAGAAAATAATAATAATAATAATAAAACTCACATCCCACCCTTATTCTTCCATTTTACACTCCCCATCCTCCACTCTCCCCTGCTTCCCTCTTCTCTTTTTAACAGGCCTTAATATTCAGTTATAGTCATAATTATAGGCCTAAGTATTCAACGACGAAAGTTTTTGAAGTTTAAGCTGCTGAATTTTAACTAGGAAAAAACCTTACCTAACATAATTTTTGCAGCATTTTTTCCTTTAAGTCTAACCCAGATTTAATATCAAAATATTATTAAAAATGGGTATATATAATTGAGGAACACCCGTAGCTATACTTATTGCCAGCTGAACAGGGGCATTTGATGATAGTAAATACTCCCACCAGCCCGGGATCATCACCTACTCTCATATTTCATGTACACCAGTGTTTATTTACTTAATAACTACTGGAATATGCAGGCGATGAGTCCCAATAACGTGGCTAAAGTAAGTGGACCAGACTACACACTAGAAGGACGACGACGTTTCGGTCCGTCCTGGACCATTCTCAAGTCGATTGAGACTTGAGAATGGTCCAGGACGGACCGAAACTTCGTCGTCCCTTCACTTTCTAGTGTGTGGTCTGGTCAACTACTGGAATAATATCTTGCTATTATAAAACTCATTTTAATATCATAAAAGACAAAGTTGTAACAAGTTATAGGAAGAAACTGCATATATATAGCTAACATGGAGGACTCACCAGCAGACATATAATGTTTATTATCAAATTTTGATCCTCCGGCTTGTGTAATAGAGAAAAATGTTGTTAGATCCCGTTTACATAAAGCTACGACTGGTCCAGAGCTGTCGTTGCGCGACCCTGTTTACTTAGGATGATTTTCGTTTTTAAATGCTTTCCTGAATCCCGACGTTGCAGCCACAAAGATAGTAAGAACAAAAACATTTCAAAATTCTGCTTCATGAATCCGGTCCCTGGTTTTCTGGAGGCAGCACCAGTAATCATTAGTATAAAGAACCCTGCTTCAGTCTGGTCTCCAGGAGGCAATACCAGTGATCACTAGTGTAAAAACTCTGCATCACTCTCCAGGAGGCAGCACCAGTGATCACTAATGTATAGAAATCTGCATCAGTCTGGTCTCCAGGAGGCAGCAAACGTGGCAGAATTCTGAAGTAACATCTATCAGAATACAAAAACAATAATGTGTTTCTGTGCATTTGTTTCTTCAGTTAGTGTTACAAATAAAGATATAACAGAAAATGCTGTTCAACAAAACACTGTGTAACATAATACTCTGTGTAACAGAAGAGTCATTGAAAGAGAAAATACTTTGAAACAGAAGGAAAGAAGTGTAATTGGCGTCAATATATATAAATAAGCTTTGGAATGAAACTCACATAAAGACATTTTTACAATAACAGATTTCTTCAATTTGAGCTCAGTTACTGTCATCACGTTTTCTGTGGAGATAAAAAAAATGTGTCGAAAACTGGGGTCAATTTGATACCAGTTATGTCGTCATATATTTTTATGTTAGGTCGATTTTCTTTCCCCGTCTGTGTGTCCGCGTGTCATGCCATCAATACCAGAGTCTGGGAGAACAAACATAAATAAATTAAATCTGTCTGGGAATGTGTTAACGTTGTCTCTCTAGCCTGTCAAAGCTTATTCTCACTTAGTCGTGTATCTATGAGAGATATGGACTTGATATATGTTGCAGACTATATGTAGACATCACTCCTGGATGGGAGTGGTCACCTAAACAAGAAAGGAATGAGTGAAGGTAGACAGTATGGGAGAGTTGTGAGGGAGAGGAATCCAAGAGGAGATTGTTTGTATGAGTAGGCTAGTGGGTGATTATCTTCACCCACCTGACATTTTTAATAATATTTTAATTAATAGTGTGGTAGCTCTTGCTTAGCTCGAGTTGGTACCTTCTCATATCTGAGTGTCTCCTTCGATAGAGAGAAAGAGAGGTTATAACCAATTCGTTTTAGACTGATTTTATTTCTGAACAACTTATAACATCAAATAACTTTGTGAATAATTGTACTTATTTCGGGAAGAGCTTATCCCTAATAAAATTGCACTATTGCAAGCCAACAAACATACAAACAATCCAATAATTTTATTAAAACCCTTTGTTGTTTTATATATCACAGCTAATCTAACCTAACCACAATCTGCTCGTCAGAGTGTTCAAACTAGTTAAATATATTCTTAATGAATTAACATAATTTGTTTGAAAGCAGATTCAGTTTTATTACCTACTTTGATATATATTTTTATATTTAACCTAAACAAACCATTACAGTGTTTGTATACTAATTCAAATTCCGTACAACTTATTTATATATTCATGAGATAAATGTGATAGCAACCTTCTTTGTCCCCCAGTCCTCACCACCATCCCCCCCCCCTCACACCCGTCTCCTCGGTCTCCCAACCATTCCCCACTCCACAGTTCCCTCGTCCTCCCACCATTCCCCACTCCACCATCCCCTCTTCCTTTCCACCATGCCCCACTCCCCTGTCCCTTTGTCCTACCCACCATTCTCCATTCCCCTATCCCCTCGTCCCCACCATCCCAAACTCCCCCGTCCCCTCGTCCTTCCCCACCATTATCACCCGCCATTGTCACCTCATCTTCCCCACCATCTCTCACTTCCGTCCCCTTGTCATCCCCACCATTCCCCACTCCCTCGTTCTATGCCTTCCCAAATAGTCTGATGTTAACATCAGAAAATTGGGAACATCAAGTGATCTGATGTTCCCATCGCTGAAATATAAGAAAAGCAGGTAAAAAATGAAATGAAAATATGAACAAATAAAAAAATAAACTATACTCACGATATGAATGGTATGGTAAACAACACAGCTCAATTCCAATTCTTACATTCATCCTATTTTTACCTTATTCTTCATTCATCTTATCCTTACCTTATTCTTTCATTCATCCTATCCTTACCTTATTCTTACATTTATCCTATCCTTACCTTATTCTTAGATGTTGTTGTTGTTGTTATAGATTTAGCTACTCAGAACGAAATGTCCATGTAACACGAGCAACAGTGAGACCACAATTGAGTTCCGTTATTAGCGATAACCTTGTTACTGTGATATTTGGGTCAAAGTTTTAAATGGAGGAGGGGGTTTCCTCCTCTTCTCCTGTGTCTTTTTCGCTTCTGTTTTAGCGCACTGGTTTTAGTCTTGTTATAATAACATTATCTTGATGGCGGATGTAGATGCAGAATGTTCACTAGTGAGTCCCATTGTTCAACAGCTTTTCTAATCATTGTAGTTGCTGTAGAATTTGAATCTAATGCAGCTCTTGTCATTAAATTAATGTTGAGTTTGATGCTCAGGGCTTCAGTTGCTTCACATTTCATTAAGGAGTGCAATAGTGGCGCCTCTGCTTGTGTTCCACAGTTATGACATTCTTTAACTATATGGTTCATTACCTCCCAGCAGCACTTGTAACCAAGTCTGAGTCTGTGTATGGCAACTGCAATGTCTCTGGATATCTTTTAGCCAGGCTTGAAGGAGTAGTACCCAGTTTCTTGTTCGCACCACATTACAGTGGATCTTCCTTCCGCTACTTTGGCTCTGTGACAACATTTGCTATTTGGCAGTATTTTCTTCTTGATTTGCTCCTTAATCTGTGAAAAACTTGGAGGTATTTGAACCTGTACAACAGGTAGAGAAGTGGCAGCTTTTGCTAGTGAGTCTGCCTTTTCATTACCATCTATGCCAATATGACTTGGTATCCAATTTAGGGTGACTGACAACCCTAGATTGTGTGCTTCTTTTCCTATATTCTGGATTTCTGTGATGAGTTGTATATTATTTCTGTGCTGACTGGATGACAATGCCTGGAGCGAAGATTTTGAGTCGGTATGAATGATGACATCATGTAAATTATTCTCAATTGTATAATTTATATCCTCTTTCAGGTCCTGTAATTCTGATTTACAATGTTGTGCTCCCACTATTCATGCTCTAGTAAGCTTCATGACTGTTAATGTAAACTGCTGCCTAAGAAGAACCTCTCTTTTGATCAACTGATCCCTCTGTGAAGATGTTAGTGGTTGTAGGTCTTGAGATGGTTTCCATTTATAACTGCTTTGAGCCTCTATGACTGTTGGGAAGAAAGCTTACTCTCTATTAATTGATTGATATTTAATTAATAGATTAATTTAAATTAATCGAAGGACCACCCTATTTTGACTGAAAAGGGAAACAGATAAAGTTAAATGATAAGGACTGAAATACCAGTGCCTAATGGATAAGGAAACTATTAATGATTATTCATTAAACTTCAATGGACTGAATAATATATTAATGTTCGAGAATAAACTTTCCGTCCTTCACCAAATGGGGGTTAATACCAGAAGTAATCTACTCCCAGTACTCTTCATCGAGGCTGGTTCTTCCTCGAATCAAATTAGTAATTTCTACTAAAAAATATATTAATAAACATTAGATAAACTGATTAATGGTAAGAAGATTATATGTTGATTAAACAAGAAATTATTCTCATTTGACTTCTATGAGGCCATCAAATTATGTTAGATATCTCAAATCAAATAAACTAAATATCCTTGACTAATAATCGATTCTAGATTTCACTCAATCAAGGAAAATAACTGAAAAGGGTTCAGCTGCTTAGCTGTAATAGTGAACGGAGAGGTAGAGGTGCAATGGCGTCGACTGCTACTTGCTGCAACACGTGAGCTCGAGCATGGCGTGGGAATGAGAGGACCACGACCGCTTTCAACACAAGCTGAAATTTCAACTAAATATACCAATTGTTTACACCTACTATCTAGTATCCTCACTATGCCATAGAAGGAATAAAATTAATTCCTTATGGACGTACTTATTGTTTGGGGAGGTCGCGTGGCGTAACGATGGACAGTGCACAGTAAAAATGTATATAGAGAGATCTCAAGATATACAAAATACCAGGACACTTAACCTGCTGGTTGTCCACCGAAGCAATCCTAGATTGCTACTGGAGCAATTGCACGCTCCTAGGCCGATTAACTGCAAGAGCCTAACATAGAATTGATGGAATTTGACTCTCCCGGGACGCACGACGTGATTGTTGGCGTCGCTAGCTCGTGTGCTTACTGGCGAATGCCCGCATGGCGAAGCAGCTCAAAGCGAATGGCATTTCCACGCCTCTCTCCCTCAGCCCGTCTCACGCATACACAACAGAATTTAATAATCATGGATAATTCTTTTCCGTGTAATTACTGATGTAACGCGTTTATGAGAACATGGTTGCAATTGTAGGGAATTATATAATATCATATTCTTGGTAAATGGTATTAATCGAGAAATGGAGAGAAATTTTATTTCCTCCATAGCATTCGTATGTAACAATCAAAACTGTTACTTGATGATAATCTCAGTTAATAACTCTCGGTTTTTGGATTATTAGGAGTTATATCATCCGTAGTTAATTATTGCACGGAATGCTGGTAAATTTAGAGAACCACATTCAATTCTCTCTCAAATTCTCAAAAACATATTGGTAATAAATATGTTTAGATGGACATTATCTGACGCAATCCTGCCTCTCGATGTCGTGAGAATATTAGCAATATGCTCAGATAAAGAAATATTAATTTATGTTAGCACTACAGTTAGTAGAATTAATAATTACTATACTTAGTATACAATAATGATGTATTATAATACAATGGTAGTGTATCAGTGTAGGAAATTTCCAAAATAACTCTGGGGGGAAAATACTCGGGTCGCAGTTAAATGTTGAGTACTGATGTACCTATCCCGAAGTTAATTTTAATGTTACTATGTTAGTTCGTTAGTACACACATAACGGATGTCCCGTAATTCTCAAGGACAGATAAGATTTTAAGTCTTGTAAAGGAACTCATGTAAAATGGAAAACATGGAATTGTGAATCATCTAAAGTTAATAACTACTAAAGCCTACAATGTACTCCATGACTGGTGTCGCGATGACGTGTAACGGTTATGTTACTAAGTCTTAAAGTTTTGTAAAATCATAGATGCTCTAGATGGAATAATGTTATAGTTGATAGCCTACACAAACAAATTAATGATTAAATCATACAATTTAAGGTAACTGAGAATCCAATATGAGGTGAATGTCCTGGGTCATTGTGACTTGTAATTGACTTGTTACTAGACATCACAACACGGTATCATCATGATTACTCAAATTGAATGGTAAACTATTTGCTCTTAGTTAGAGCTATAATAGGCTTGTAGTTTCCGTTTACATCGTTGAGCAGCTGCTCTAGGTGGACGGGTGCTCGGTGGATCAGAATTGTTGTTCTGATCCACCTCTCGGATCTCGGAAACTGTAGGTGAAGTTGGTTCTGTTAAACACTCTCGTTCTGCTAATTCGAGAGGTACCAACTTCTCTAATGTTTTTAGGGTAGTAGTACCTCGGCACAAAACCCGTACTACTCTCAGGATGCCTTGGTGATCTGGGTGGATAGAGACAATTTTGCTTATAGGCCATTCTGACCTGGGTCCATCACTGTCAATCAGTACTAGGTCTCCTGGTTTGAGTTGAACCTTATTATAGGGACTCGAAGCTCCATAGTTGTACTCTCGTAGAGCTGTGATGTACTCTCGAGTCCACACCTCATTCCACCTTTCAATTACTTTCGAGAGATGTTGGTAACTTTCCACTAAATCACTCCTAGTCACATGGGAAGGGTCGACGGGATCCTCTTCTGCCAAAGGTATCAGAGGGATCAGCAGGCCTCCATGTATTAAATGTGAGGGACTCAGGGGCTCTCTTTGTGAGAAGTCATCTGATAGGTAAGCTAATGGGCGATTGTTGACTCGCGCCTCAATTTCCACGACGAGTGTTTGGAGTTCAGAGAAACTAATTTTCTGTCGATGTAAGGTTTTCCTTAAACATTTCTTGACAGTCCCTATCATACGTAAGTAGAACCCACCTTGCCAGGGGGCTCTGGGAGCTATAAATTTCCAGTGGCATTGTCGTCTCTGCATGACAGACTGCACTTCTGGATGATTCCATATCTCTCGTAGGCAGGCTTCTCCTGCCACCAAATTTGATCCATTATCAGATATCATTAGTTTGGGACAAAATCTGCGAGCTGCAAATCTACGAAAAGCTTGGTTTCGGCACTCATGTCAGAAGTCACTTCTAGATGTACACCTCGTGTGGTTGCACACGTGAAGAGGCAAATATAAGCTTTCACTGGTATCTTATCTGGAGTACCAGTGAGAAGCAAGGCTCCTGTGTAATCGACACCAGTGGTCTCAAAGGGACGAAGATGAACTACTCCCTCCTTAGGGAGTGGTGGAGGTCCTGGGTAAGGACACACTCGAGCGTCGTATCTTTTGCAGATTACACAGAACTTAATGAGTGATTTGACAGGTTGACGACCTTGGGGAAGCCAATATTTCTGTCTCAAATCGGTGAGAGTGTCCAACACTCCACCATGCAAAGTACCATATTGATGATGATGTAAAACTAGAAGTATTGTAACAATGTGGTGACGTGGTAGAAGGATCGGATTCTTTGTATCCAAATCAATTTCTGCATGAAGCAGACGCCCTCCACACCTTAATATATTATGAGTGTTGGTATCATACCAGATCCCTAGAGACTTGGTTAATTTATCTGGAAGATTTTCATATTCACTTCCATACGTCTCTTGTTGTGCACGTTTGATTCAGTAGAGGATAGGATTAGGAAACTTATGCCTGATTCCTATCTTAGCAAGAAAATCAAACACATGTGCTGTCACTCTTAATAACTTACTCAAGTTAGAATAATTGTGAGGATTAATAATGGAGATTCGATGAGGTTCTGGTTCTTTCATGGGAGTAGTGATACTGGTCACTATGACTTGTGGTTTCTGTTTGGGCCACTGACCACTAACAAGCCATGAAGGTCCATTAAACCACAACGAAGACTTGATTAGCTGTTTTAATGTTAAACCTCGAGATAAGTAATCTGCAGGATTGTCCTTAGTGGGGACATGTCTGAATTTATATCCAGCAGATAATTCATGAATTTCCCTAACACTATTACTAACGTAGGGAGTTTTGTTGTTGTTATTTCTTACCCATTGTAAGACTGCCTCATTGTCTGACCACACGACGATTTCACCAAAGTGAATATTATTGAGTGTCTTGGTCAGGCAATGAGCCAATCGTTCTCCCACCAGCAATGCAGTTAACTCCATTTGAGGTAAAGATCTCTTCTTGATTGGAGCAACTCTTGCTTTAGATGCGAGTAAAAATGATTGTACATTATTGACTAAGTAGGCTGCAGCGCCATACGCTTTGCCAGAGGCATCGCAAAAGACGTGCAAATTTGTGGGTAAGTTTTATCCTGAAGCATTATGAGGAAATTTCAAAACACCTAATTGATTGAAATCCATTGCTAGTATTTGCCATTTATCTTGCAACTCAATTGGCAACGGATCATCCCTTCCCATATGTTTCTGCCAGCATTCCTGCATGAGGAGTTTGCCCCTTATTAATATAGGACTAAGTAAGCCTAAAGGGTCAAATGGTTGACTGACAGACGAGAACAATTTTCTCATGGTAAGGGATGAATTATTTATTGGTTTGTACCGACTTGACATTCATCTCATCAGTACCTGTGTTCCATTCCACGCCCAGAACTTTTAATTGATTAGGCACCTGATAACCTGGAAATTCTTTCTCGATTATCTGGTTTAATGATTTATTGTTTGAGGCCCATGATTGTAGTGGCATATTGGCTCCTAACAATTCACGGTTAGCCTCATGGTAGATTTCTACCAATTTGGATTTGTCATTTGTAGTTCCCTGGAAATTATTGACATACAAGTTGTCACTGATCTCCGTTTTATAAGGGCTATTTGACTTCTTCAAATGTGTATCTAATGTGGCTTGAAGAAGAAACGGTGAAGAAGTCGGACCGAATAGTACAGAGGCAAACCGGTAGGTTATGACATCACTATCAGGATCCAGTGGATCCTTAATCCAGAGAAATTTGGTGTAATTATGATCCTCCTCTTGTAAGCCTACTCTAAGGAAAGCCTTACTGATATCAGCAGTATAAGCGAAAATACCAGTGCGGAATCGTAACAATACGTCATGTAGCCATTGTGTCAGGCTAGGTCCCGTTTGGAGACATTCATTCAAGGACACTCTGTTGGCCTTCACTTTGGCACTACAGTTGAAGACGATACGTATTGGTGTTGTCAATGAATCTTTCACCACAGCGTGGTGGGTTAAATAGTGACTTGTTTTTCGGTCATCATTATCAACAACTTCGATAAATTTACTGTTGAGTTGTTGTTGAAATAATTGATGATACATGTTCAATTTATCTGGCTGTTTCTTCAGCCTTATTAATTAAGACTGTAATTGAGAGGCTGTCATGAAATAATTAACTGGAAGTTGTGGATGATTCAACTTCCATGGCAGTCTGACCCAGTATTGTTTGTCTTTGTAGACAACTGTGTCCAGATATTGCTGGTAAGTACACGTATCATCAGGGCTTGGTTTATCAGGGACAATACCTGAAGTGTCTAAATCCCACAGACAATGTACAGGTGGATCAGACTCATTATCTTCAGATATTTCTCTGAAATGCAGGGGTGACTGTTCCAAGCCTAGTCACGCCACTATTGAATTGTAAGTTTGTTTGTTGGTTGACGCTGTTCTTTGTTGGAAAAGCACCGGTTCAGTAAGCAATTTGCCTCCAGCAGATGACAACAAATTCATTCCGTGTTGTCTGGTGCATCCTGTTATAAATTTATTATAATAGTTAGCGCCTATTAGGTTACCAACATCTGTGAGGCAGTCAGAATTTATTTTGTGATCTGCTAGCCTCATGCGGTTACGTTTGAGATATCTCGCAGTGCGAGCTAGTTCTGTGACCTGCAGGTCTGAAGGAAGTTTATCTACTACTACCGCTTGTATTCGACTAGTGGAAGATCCAAGTCTCACTAACACCTTGACTACTTGGTACTCACGAGGTCCACTATTAGTCATGAACCCAGAAATATTCAGTCTCACACTTTTGGCAGGTTTTAATTTCAACTGCTCAACTAATTGTTGTGTGATGAAGGTTTTCTGTGATCCTTGATCAAAGAGACCTCTAGTGTTAACTGTAGACTTCCTATCAATTAGTTTGAGTTGAGCCATAGGCAGAGTAGTATTATTGCCTGACTCAGTAGCAAGTACATTTATTTCTTGGTGTACCTTCCAATATTGTACTGTGGTAGAATTCATAGAATCCTCCCTAGGTGTCACAGATTGTGTAGAAGTTTTTCTACATAAGGCATAATGATGCACACCTTTGTTGCATCTACTGCACAACCACAGCTGCACTACACATTTACTGGGATCATGAGAACCCATGCACTTGGTGCATCTGTGTAATTCTTGTAGCCGTTTAATCCTGGTATTAAAGTTAGGATAAACATTGCATTTGTAGATGACATGTTCTTGATCACAGAACAGACACTTTCTCTCTCTGGCTGAGTTTGTCCTTTTAGTAGACATATCAGTTGTAACGTCAGAGAATAAATACAAGAGAATAAATAAAAGAGATACAGAATAAATACCTACACTACCACTCCTTTTTCCAGTTTTTAGGTTTTTCCAGTCTTAGGTTTGAATTTATTGGACTTATTCAAAGTCGATTTGGGTTTAACTGAGTTGCCAATGTTAGGTGGTTTAGACTCAGGTTTAATCTTATCATGAGTCTTCAACCTGTTAACCGTTATTCTCAGTCCCTCGAATATTTGCTCGAGAGTGAGAAACTCGGTTTTATAGTGTGAGCAGATTTCTGCTAAGATATTTCGAGGTAATTTCCTCTGTAAAAGTAACTTGATTGACCATTCTGAGGCTGGTACATCAACTTTCGTACCTAAGGCCTTCACTAGAGACTCTACTTCTAGCCTGAAGCTTTGAAATGAGTCTGGTCTGTTACTTGGTGCACTCAGATCTAGCAACTGGTAATAAAGGTTAGCTATACTCAACTCCTTGTTGCAATAGTTCAACTTTAGCAGTTTTATAGCTTCCTCATAAATACTCTTAGTGAGAGCTAGGTTATTTATGACCTTTTTAGCCTCCCCTTTGAGAAGACTAATCAGGTATGAGAATTTAGAAATTCTGTCAAGAGATGATTTCTTATGTATATGAACTTCAAATGAAGTCCAAAATGTGTCCCAATTTTCTTCATCCAGCCCTGCAAATGTAGGTAAGTCTAAAGTAGGTAGACGAACCTCAGGTAATTGATTACTGGATTGAGACACAGTATTATTTGTATTAGATTTAGATTGTGTTACTATATTAGATAGTATGTCGTTTATCTTGAGTCTCATCTTCATACCGTGAAATATCTGCTAGAATTTGATCTATTTCATCAGGATCAGTTTCAGTTGCATTCAGTAGGTCGAGATAAGACTGGCTTGTAGATCTAACTTGATCAAATTTTAGATCAGCCACTCTCACTGATGTTTCTAGTCGATAGCAATCAATGGGAGTTGCTTTAGACAAGGTATCAGACTTATTTATTAGTCTAGTTAAATGAACTTTAAGGCCAATATAGGTTCTCCTTAACTGTTCAAGAGTAGCCATGGTGGCTTTAAGTCCAAGTTTCATAGGACTTAAATAAGTATTACTAGTGAAGCTTGGGTACTTGCTCATTAGTTGACAAGTAAATTGAATATAGCCTAAATTAATCTGGCTAAAATACGCTCTACCTCACTCGAGGTTAAATGTACCTACCTAACAATAAGTAGCTAAGGATTTTGAGCAGTGCTTGAATGTCACCATTAACTGTCTTCCGGCTTGCTCTTCTTTATCACCATTAGATGTAATAGTGATCATTCAGCAACACTCAAAATTCATACACAAATAATTGATATGGATATACTCTAATCAGAGTTACTATAAAGTTTGAATCCCACCCTTGGTAGGGTCAGCA
This sequence comes from Procambarus clarkii, assembly GCF_040958095.1. Lineage (NCBI taxonomy): Eukaryota > Metazoa > Arthropoda > Malacostraca > Decapoda > Cambaridae > Procambarus > Procambarus clarkii. The sequence goes on from NC_091222.1 coordinate 9,523,335, forward strand.
CAATAATGAATAGTGTATGCACTACTGACTAGCCCAGGACTAGTTGTAAGAATTTCTACCTAAGAAACTACTAAATTATTTAGTCTGTATTTGTGCAAAACTCGAGACAATCACAGCCTAAATTCCTACCTAATAAAGGTTGGTATAAATTAATTTATGGTGCAATAGTGTGAATATATAGTTGTGCTATGTTTTTTTTTTTTTTAGAATTTATAGTTTATATAAATGTGCACTTGCACACACAGGTGAAAATACAAATATGTACAGTTAATTTTGGCTTGCTAGCCACAGCCTTTTATGATGGTTGATTGTGTTGACCAACTTGTCAACTACATGTGACCTAGACTCACCTGACAGGTGTACACCATCTCTTGCCAGGTTTTGCCTGTATGGTCTGGCTGCAAATTGAATGTAAGTGGCATCCAATCGTACTCTCTTCCTCAGCCGAAAGTTTATATATTTGGCAGCCCTTTGGTAATATTCTGGACTCACTCCCCAACGATTATTATTGCTTAGTTAGCGAGGTTCCACCAATGTGAACACTACTGAACTGCTAACAAGTTTAAATGAGGAAATTATTGTTTTAAGGTGATTAATTACCTCAGTTGGGTGTCGAGTAGGATGGATGTCATTACCACCTAAATAAATAATAGTTAGATGGTGAGGCCACTTTAACGCAGGTGTTAATGTGGAGATATTATAGAAATTGTGAGCTGTTGCTCCTGGTGACCAAAAGATTCTTACCTCAGTGTGAGGTATAGGTCAGAGTGTTGTGGGTAATTGACTGTGTCCCACTAGTGCTACTTAATACATGAGATATAAGCAGCAAATAAATTGGTGTGTATTAGGCTGACCTATGTGGTATACTGCCGGTAGCCACAATTAATAAAATGTGGTTAGCCTAGATTACTACACACAGTAATTAGTTATGATTATGGTATTAATTGTAATACATCCGGTTCGATAAGACCATATTTTTGTGTTGGGAAGAAATCTTACTCTCTATTAATTGATTGATGTTTAATTAATAGATTAATTTAAATTAATTGAAGGACTACCCTATTTTGACTGAAAAGGGAAACATAAAGATAAATGATAAGGACTGAAATACCAGTGCCTATGGATAAGGAAACTATTAAAGATTATTCTTTAAACTTCAATGGACTGAATAATATATTAATGTTCGAGAATAAACTTTCCATCCTTCACAAAATGGGGGTTAATACCAGAAGTAATCTACTCCCAGTACGCTTCATCGAGGCTGGTTCTTCCTCGAATAAAATTAGTAATTTCTACTAAATAATATATTAATAAACATTAGATAAATTGATTAATGGTAAGAAGATTATATGTTGATCAAACAAGAAATTATTCTCATTTGACTTCTATGAGGCTATCAAATTACGTTAGATATCTCAAATCAAATAAACTAAATATCCTTGACTGATAATCGATTCTAGATTTCACTCAATCAAAGAAAATAACTGAAAAGGGTTCAGCTGCTTAGCTGTAATAGTGAACGGAGAGGAAGAGGTGCAATGGCGTCGTCTGCTACTTGCTGCAACACGTGAGCTCGAGCATGGCGTGGGAATGAGAGGACCACGACCGCTTTCAACACAAGCTGAAATTTCAACTAAATATACCAATTGTTTACACCTACTATCTAGTATCCTCATTATGCCATAGAAGGAATAAAATTAATTCCTTATGGACGTACTTATTGTTTGGGGAGGTCGCGTGGCGTAACGATGGACAGTGCACAGTAAAAATGTATATAGAGAGATCTCAAGATATGAAAAATACCAGGACACTTAACCTGCTGATTGTCCACCGAAGCAATCCTAGATTGCTACTGGAGCAATTGCACGCTCCTAGGCCGATTAACTGCAAGGGCATAACGTAGAATTGATGGAATTCGACTCTCCCGGGACGCACGATGTGATTGTTGGCGTCGCTAGCTCGTGTGCTTACTGGCGAATGCCCGCATGGCGAAGCAGCTCAAAGTGAATGGCGTCTCCACGCCTCTCTCCCTCAGCCCGTCTTACGCATTCACAACAGAATTTAATTATCACGGATAATTCTTTTTCGTGTAATTACTGATGTAATGTGTTAATGAGAACAGGGTTGCAATTGTAGGGAATTAAATAATATCATATTCTCGGTAAATGGTATTAATCGAGAAATGGAGATAAATTTTATTTCCTCCATAGCATTCGTATGTAACAGACAAAACTGTTACTTGATGATAATCCCAGTTAATAACTCTCGGTTTTTGGATTATTAGGAGTTATATTATCCGTAGTTAATTATTGCACGGAATACTGCTAAATTTAGAGAACCACATTCAATTCTCTAACATATTGGTAATTTATATGTTTAGATGGACATTATCTGACGCAATCTTGCCTCTCGATGTCATGAGAATATTAGCAATATGCTCAGATAAAGAAATATTTACTTATGTTAGCTCTACAGTTAGTAGAATTAATAATTACTGTACTTAGTATACTATAATGATGTATTATAATACAATGGTAGTGTGTCAGTGTTGGAAATTTCCAACAATGACTGCGTACCGTGACTCACCACTATGACTGCTTTGAGCCTCTGCGAGTCACATACTGTTTTTTTTTAACTGGTAATCCTTCAATAATTATCTTTAGACTCGAGTCTTCCCATTGAGGAGGCTTCCGAAAGTGTTGATATGGTCTTTCTTCCCCTTTGTTTTTAATTGTCCGTTTCAAGTCCACTTTCTCTAGAATCTTTACAAGATTGTCCATTTAGCACTTGCTCTATATTGAAGGTTTCTATGAAGTGATCTGTTTATGCCATCTTTGATTGACAGTCTGGCGGTGGTTCCAACACGTTTTGCTGTTATAGTGGGTATTCTTTCTTTGATCCTGTTTTCTAAGGCTGGTAAGTTAGTTTCCATTCATAAATTCTCTCGACGCATCCATATAGGTGCTCCCAGCATTGCTCTGACGGAATCATTTTGAGACACTTCCAGTTTCTCCCATTGGTTTCCACTGAGGGATGTAAGAGCAGGAGCAGCATAGTCAATGAGTGACCTAACTGCTTGAACATAGTATATGTTAAGTACTGGTAAAAATGCACCATCTCTAAGACTTGTCAGGAGCGCAAAGCTTAGTTTCTGGCTTTACAGCGTTGCCGAAATATTCAATTACTTGAGTGAATTTCAACTTGCTCTCTGTTATCAATCCAAGGTATAGAAAAGAGGTAACCCACTCAATTTCATGTCCTTGTATTGCGAGTCTGATATCTTGAGTTCTCATTTTAACGGTCATAGCTTTGATTTTATTGCTGTTTATTTTCATTGGTATCCGTTCCGCTTCCCTACTGATGATATCTAGGCATTTTTGTGCATGGTTTCCTGGCGCTTTTGCATTTGATGATGATCACAAAGTCGTCTGCATAGTTAGGCAGTTTGGCTTTTGGTAACTTGAGCTTCATGAATTGTTCCATGAGACAATTGAAGAGGAAGGGGCTTAGTATTCCTCCCTGCGGAGTTCCATTTTCCAGCTTATTTGAGGTCGATGTATTTCCTTGCAATTTGACTTTAGCTTCTCGGTTAAGCAGGCTTCCTTTGGCAAAGGCAAGAGCCTTTGCCTTTTTTTCAAGGTCTAGAAAAATAAGGATTCCAGGTTTGTCACTGATTTGATCCAGGAGGGAGGTAAGGCATTCTGTGGTTACAACACCTTTTCTGTAAGCAAACATATTTTGGTGTAGTGGATTGGCATTCCAGTCAATTCGATTAAGAGCCATTTTTCCACAGTTTTGGCCAGACAGCTTATTAATGAGATTGGGTCTTGGATTTCCTCGGTCTTTGGGTTTTGGAATGGGAACTATAATTACACTATTCCAATAGATTGGTCGAGTTCTTGTCACCTGTACTCTGTTGATGAGATTTATGAAGGCTTCTTCACCCTTTTCTCATAGCTTGGCTAGCATGTTGTAAGTAATAATGTCCTCACCTGGAGCTGTGTTCTTAGTATTCTTTGTAGCTCTCCTGAGTTCTTTCAAGTTGAAAGGTTGGTCTAGTTCGTCAGGGAAGACTAAAGCATCGTCTATTTTTTCCCATTTTGCTGCTTGAAGTCTTTGTTGGTGAGTCAGAGAAGCTTGAGGAAGTTGAGTGGAACTGGCTCTTGAAGCAAATAGAATTGCTAATCTTCCTGCTTCTTGCTCTGGATGAACATGATGTGGCGGAGCAGGAGGCAATTTTCCTTTGGCATTGTTGATCTGCCTCCAGATGTCGTCCAAGGATGTACGCTGATTTAGCTTGATGCACCACTAGAACCATAGCTCTAAGAAGTCCTAGATTAGCTTCGGTTCTGTTCTATGTCTTCTGAAATTCTTTCGGGCACAATTTAGACTGTAATGTAGTTCTTTGATCCTATCACAGTAATACCAATGGTCCTTATGTTGTTGGGTAATTGTTTTCCTCTTGAGGATGGCGTTATTTCCTGCTCTATGTATTGCATTTAGACAAATATTATTAAATATGACCGAAAAAGTAAGATTAATAATTCTAACACGAATTTTCTCGATCTTTCGTACATTTCATTTCACTGTTGGTGGTAATTCAAAAATCAATTCTCCAAAACTCATTTTTATTTCTAGTCTGACGCGACACTTGAGCGCGTTTCGTAAAACTTATTACATTTTCAAAGACTTTAGTTTACACATACACAACTGAATAGAACTTACACATCTCCGATTTGTTTATATCTACATTAGAGTGAGGTGGATGGGGTGAGGTGGTATTTAAAAGGGTATTAAATTCATCAACACAAGACAGAACACGAAACAATGGGTATTGAATGGAAGTGATTGTAGAAAGCCTATTGGTCCATATTTCATGATGCTTCTATATTGGAGCGGAGTCTTGAGGTGGGTAGAATATAGATGTGCATTAATTGGTTGTTGATTGCTGGTGTTGACTTCTTAATGTGTAGTGCCTCGCAAACGTCAAGCCGCCTGCTATCGCTGTATCTATCAATGATTTCTGTGTTGTTTACTAGGATTTCTCTGGCGATGGTTTGGTTGTGGGAAGAGATTATATGTTCCTTAATGGAGCCCTGTTGCTTATGCATCGTTAAACGCCTAGAAAGAGATGTTGTTGTCTTGCCTATATACTGTTTTTTTTGGAGCTTACAGTCCCCATGAGGGCATTTGAAGGCATAGACGACGTTGGTCTCTTTTAAAGCGTTCTGCTTTGTGTCTGGAGAGTTTCTCATGAGTAGGCTGGCCGTTTTTCTGGTTGTATAGTAAATCGTCAGTTGTATTCTCTGATTTTTGTCTGTAGGGATAACGTTTCTATTAACAATATCTTTCAGGACCCTTTCCTCCGTTTTATGAGCTGTGGAAAAGAAGTTCCTGTAAAAATAGTCTAATAGGGGGTATAGGTGTTGTGTTAGTTGTCTCTTCAGAGGTTGCATGGCGTTTCACTTTCCTTTTTATGATGTCTTCGACGAAACCATTGGAGAAGCCGTTGTTGACTAGGACCTGCCTTACCCTACAGAGTTTTTCGTCGACTTGCTTCCATTCTGAGCTGTGGCTGAGAGCACGGTCGACATATGCGTTAACAACACTCCTCTTGTACCTGTCTGGGCAGTCGCTGTTGGCATTTAGGCACATTCCTATGTTCGTTTCCTTAGTGTAGACTGCAGTGTGGAAACCTCCGCTCTTTTCCATGACTGTTACATCTAGAAAGGGCAGCTTCCCATCCTTTTCCATCTCGTAAGTGAAACGCAACACGGAACTCTGCTCAAATGCCTCCTTCAGCTCCTGCAGATGTCTGACATCAGCTACCTATGTAAAAATGTCGTCAACATACCTGCAGTATATGGCCGGTTTCAAGTTCATGTCGACTAAGACTTTTTGCTCGATGGTACCCATGTAGAAGTTTGCAAACAGGACACCTAGGGGAGAACCCATGGCGACCCCATCTACTTGCTTATACATGTGCCCAATTCGAATTCAGTCAAAAGCAGTCTTTCCTGTAGACATATATTATTAAATATGACCGAAAAAGTAAGATTAATAATTCTAACACGAATTTTCTCGATCTTTCTTATGTTTCTTTTCACTTGATGGTAATTGAAAAATCAATTCTCCAAAAAATAAAAATGAATTTTTGAGAATTGATTTTTCAATTACCATCAACAGTGAAAAGAAACATAAGAAAGATCGAGAAAATTCGTGTTAGAATTATTAATCTTACTTTTTCGGTCATATTTAATAATATATATATATATATATATATATATATATATATATATATATATATTTTTTTTTTTTTTTTAAATAAAATAGGGAAGAGAGTACCACCTCTGGCTGGAAGAAGGGGGACCCATAGCCTCGGAGGAAACCACACATAACGCATTGGAGGGAATGTGGGTCCCCTCCAATACAGTTTCTGTGTGCTTTTCTCCTACCACCCCCTTCCCTTTTTTTTTTTTTTTTTTCCTTCCCTTTTTTTTTTTTTTTTCCTTTATTGTGTATTTAAAGGTTACAAAACATACAAGACAAATGCCTAAAGGTTATGGATCTCTTGAAGCTCCTCCGCTTCTGGACAGGAACCGAGGACGCAGCAAGCATTTCCCCTCTGGATCGCCACACTGAGACGCTGAAATAAAAAACTGGAAGCCCTTGGGTCTCTGGTGACGTCAATGAGCTTGGACCCCAATTCCTTGAGAAATCCCAAGGCACTCTTGCCCCAGGGGCCATGCGTCTCAGACGCTATGGGAACAAAGAGGTATTGACCTTCCAGTCGCCTGTACTTGAGTGATTTTGCTGTTTCCCTGTGGTTGGCCGCCCCACCTGCTTGATCAGCTCCGAAGTGTACATAGGTGTCAGCCAGGGTGGATACACATGTGTAGTCCCACACCAACTGTCTACCCTCCTTCCATGAGTATATGGTGATGCCATCAGGGCGAAGTGCTGGGAAATCCGGGTTTTGGACCCCTAGGATGCGAGGTTCTCTCTCCGCTGGGCACCCAGCTGAGACGAGGCTTCTCTTGATGATGTCATTGACCTCGTTATGTCTTGCATGCCAGCCCTTTGTGCTTCCGCAATGCAACCCATGCAGTCCGTATTGGTCTGCTTCCACCCTGTTGCAAATACACTTGTATTCAGTGTGAATTGGGGCACCAAGTCGGAGGGCCACTGCTACACGAAGGGATTCTGGATCTTGGCGCGTGCCCATTGCAGACATGGGTACTGCCAGGAGGAAGTCTCCTGCATGGGGGGCACGCACTGCTCTGAGGCGGGCTTTCTCCTTGTCTGATGTTGCGACGCTTAGCATGGCATCAGCTACTTTTTCCACTAGAGGGTGGTCCCAGCCGGACTGTTTGTGTTGTTTTGTTGGTTCTATAATGGTTGCTGGGGCTGCAAGAACATTCCACTGATTTGAACATTCAGTGAAAGCAGGATCGTGTATTCCTGCTGAATCTCTCAGGGTTGCAGGTAAAATATCTCTGACGAGGTCGTGCGATGCATGAGAGGAGGAAAGGAAGGCTGGTAGAGCAATTTGGGAGGCTGTGCGGACACCAAGGCCGCCGAGTCTTACAGGAAGGGTTGCTTGCTCCCACTGAGAGTCGTCCAATGGCAGGTTCAGGACTTTCACCAGCATGGACCTCAGAAGGGTGTCATACACATTTAACTTAGGGCTGCTGTAGGATGGAGAACATCTCAGAAAGTAGGTCAACTTAGGGAGAGACAGGCATCTTGTAAGGAGAAAGAGAGCATCATGGGCATCAATCTTGTCAATCCTGTCCTGCATTCTCTTTAGGTCAGTGATTTTTGCAGCCAGGACCTCCTCGATTGCTCGTGGGCCAATGGGGGCACCCAGGAGAGTGCAGTCCGGTGGTTCGACAACGAGAATGTCTGGAAGAGCATTTTGTATTTGCCCAGTGATGTCTGGGTTGCGGGAGATTATTTCACATTTGGATGCATTGAGAATGAGGCCTAAGGCTGCTCCCTGCTCCTGGATTTTCCTTATATCCCCCAAAATGGTTTCCGGAGTTCCAGCTAGAGTGCCATCATCCAGGTACCAGATGTTTAGCTCGCTTGTCAGACTATCAGTGACCTCTTTGATAGCTAGGCAGAAAAGGAGGGGGGCTAAGGGGTCACCTTGTTGGACACCTTCACAGGAGTTTATTTCATGCTCCCCAAAAAGAAGCTTAGAGTCCCCACTGTAGCACGATCGGATGAATGGGTAAAGGGGACGGAAATGGTTGTGTACAGCCCTGAGGACAGCGTCTCGTCTGACTTGATTGAAGGCATTTTTGAAGTCAAGCTTTACTAGTGCCTTCTGGTCCGGAAGATCAGCAATGTAAGCCCGCGCTGCATGTGCTGCAGCTTCACAACCTAGGGGAATCCCAAACCCGAGCTGATGAGGTTTCAGCAAGGTGGCTGCTTCCTGGCTGATAGATCTCACTGCAGCCTTAGCTACAAGGCGTCGGAGGGTGTTGCCAACGGCAATGGGCCTGATACCCCTATCCTTCTTCTTTAGAGCACAGAGTGCTGCTCCATAAAAGACAGGCCTGATGTCCTCAGGGATGCCGCCAGCCAAACACATGTTAGAGAATCTGGTAAGTTCCACTAGAAGGTCCTTTGCAGCATCTCCAAGCACCGGGTTCAGCATTTGTTTGATGTGCTGGGGTCTTAGGCCTGTAAAGCCCCCTGCTGAACCTGTTGGGAAAGACATGGCTGCTTTGTACACCTCAGATATATATATATATATATATATATATATATATATATATATATATATATGTCGTACCTAGTAGCCAGAACGCACTTCTCAGCCTACTATGCAATGCCCGATTTGCCAAATAAGCCAAGTTTTCCTGAATTAATATATTTTCTCCAATTTTTTTCTTATGAAATGATAAAGCTACCCATTTCATTATGTATGAGGTCAATTTTTTTTTATTGGAGTTAAAAATATCGTAGATATATGACCGAACTTAACCAACCCTACCTAACCTAACCTAACCTATCTTTATAGGTTAGGTTAGGTTAGGTAGCCGAAAAAGTTAGGTTAGGTTAGGTAGTCGAAAAACAATTAATTCATGAAAACTTGGCAAATTAGGCAAATCGGGCATTGCATAGTAGGCTGAGAAGTGCGTTCTGGCTACCAGGTACGACATATATATATATATATATATGTCGTACCTAGTAGCCAGAACTCACTTCTCAGCCTACTATTCAAGGCCCGATTTGCCTAATAAGCCAAGTTTTCCTGAATTAATATATTTACTATATTTTTTTTCTTATGAAATGATAAAGCAACCCTTTTCTCTATGTATGAGGTCAATTTTTTTTTATTGGAGTTAAAATTAACGTAGATATATGACCGAACCTAACCAACCCTACCTAACCTAACCTAACCTATATTTATAGGTAAGGTTAGGTTAGGTAGCCAAAAAAAGCTAGGTTAGGTAGGTTAGGTAGACGAAAAAACATTAATTCATGAAAACTTGGCTTATTAGGCAAATCGGGCCTTGAATAGTAGGCTGAGAAGTGCGTTCTGGCTATTAGGTACGACATATATATATATATATATATATATATATATATATATATATATATATATATATATATATATATATATATATATATATATATATATATGTATATATATATATATATATATATATATATATATATATATATATATATATATATATATATATATATATATATATATATATATATATATATATATATATATATATATACATAAGATTTGTGTTAGAATCAATAATCTTACCCTTTCTGTCTTATTAAGCAGCATATGCTTACAAGAAAGAATGCTGTGACGATAATCTCTTTCAAGAGAGTTTGCGCCTGCTCTTCCCTATATCATTTACGTTATTCTACAAGTACAAGATACTATATTGAAGATACGTCCACCAGTATCACTAAACGTTTTGCCCAGGAAGCAAAGCGTACCTTGCACCACATGACACACCGGCTCTCCACCCGTCGTCAACGAGCAAACTACCCATTCTCCGCCTGCCTTCTCCTGATTTGCTGGTGTATCGCCGACAGCACCTGCACCTGCACTCATGCCCTCTACCTGAGTCGACGTCTGGGCCAGCTCACGCCGTCCTCCTCAGAATATCTTTGTGCTCTTAGGAGTTGACATCTCTCTCTGGTAGACTAAGCCCTGGCTGTCGTGTACTAAGGGAGGTGGCAGCTTTAGCCAATATTCTCAGCACCTGATTATTATTATTGTCTTGCACTTTATTTTATATTAGAGTAAATTTTCACATTTATTAATTATTCATGTTGTTTTGTTTGTCGACTTGTTTTGAATTTTACGTAAGCCAAGGGATTGTCTTTGTTCATATCTTGTTTTCTAAAGTAATTAAAATTTCATTGTTTATATTTTGTGTTTTGCGTGTCTTCCCATTACCTTACCACAGACAAACAGGCAAGCAGTCTCTTTTTTTTCTGTAAGTGTGACAAGGCATTGCCACCTGACATTGGAGGACTGCCGAACATCAACACTCCAACACTTTACCGTCACAATACACACACATATATATATATATATATATATATATATATATATATATATATATATATATATATATATATATATATATATATATATATATATATATATATATATATATATATTATATATATAATCGGTAAGGCATGTACTCGGTAAACCAAACGCATCGGTAAGGCATCTACTACCTTGTTCAAACTGACAAAGAGAGTGTGGGCCAACAATAGGCTAACTGAGTATACTAAGATTCAGGTTTACAGATCCTGTGTCCTGAGCACTCTCCTTTATGGCAGTGAGTCTTGGACACTCCGCGCCCGTCAGGAAAGACTGCTGAATGCCTACCACATGCGCTGCCTTAGACACATCTTGGACATCACCTGGCAGGACAAGGTGACAAACAACAACGTCTTGGGGAGAGCAAGAATCACCAGCATGTACACAATGCTGAAACAGAGACGAATGCGCTGGCTCGGGCACGTTGTGCGAATGGGCGACGGCAGGATCCCCAAGGATCTCCTGTATGGAGAGCTGAGGCAGGGAAAGCGTCCAGTAGGCAAGCCCCAGTTACGGTACAAAGACGTATGCAAAAGGGACCTGAAAGCCATGGACGTCGATCTTGCTATATGGGAGACACTGGCTGCAGACCGTTCAGCCTGGAGGCAGTCTGTTCAACGAGGTCTCTCCAAGTTCGAGGAGTCACTTGCCAAGGAATCGGAGGCAAAGAGACAGAGAAGGGAAGCCGGTAACCAGGAAGACAGACCAGAATCGGACTTCGTTTGTGCTCAGTGTGGGAAGGACTGCCACTCTCGGATTGGCCTCATCAGTCACACCAGACGCTACACCAGGATTGACAACTAGGGCGCAACTCCATAGTCTCCCGAGACTGAAGGATGCCTACTACTACTACTACTATATATTATATATGTCGTACCTAGTAGCCAGAACGCACTTCTCACCCTACTATGCAAGGCCCGATTTGCCTAATAATCCAAGTTTTCATGAATTAATGTTTTTTTCGACTACCTAACCTACCTAACCTAACCTAACCTAACTTTTTCGGCTACCTAACCTAACCTAACCTATAAAGATAGGTTAGGTTAGGTTAGGTTAGGTAGGGTTGGTTAGGTTCGGTCATATATCTACGTTAATTTTAACTCCAATAAAAAAATTGACCTCATACACAATGAAATGAGTAGCTTTATCATTTCATAAGAAAAAAATTAGAGAAAATATATTAATTCATGAAAACTTGGCTTATTAGACAAATCGGGCCTTGCATAGTAGGCTGAGAAGTGCGTTCTGGCTACTAGGTACGACATATATAATATATATATATATATATATATATATATATATATATATATATATAGAAGAACGCACTTCTCAGCCTACTATGCAAGGCCCGATTTGTCTAATAAGCCAAGTTTTCATGAATTAATATATTTTCTCTAATTTTTTTTCTTATGAAATGATAAAGCTACTCATTTCATTGTGTATGAGGTCAATTTTTTTTATTGGAGTTAAAATTAACGTAGATAAATGACCGAACCTAACCAACCCTACCTAACCTAACCTAACCTATCTTTATAGGTTAGGTTAAGTTAGGTAACCAAAAAAGTTAGGTTAGGTTAGGTTATGTAGGTTAGGTAGTCGAAAAGCAATTAATTCATGAAAACTTGGCTTATTAGGCAAATCGGGACTTGCATAGTAGGCGGAGAAGTGCGTTCTGGCTACTAGGTACGACATATATATATATATATATATATATATATATATATATATATATATATACAACTTTAGAACACTTTCCCACCAGGAGACTCGAATCCTAGCCAGCACAGAAGCCTTCCAGCAACTGGCATAACAGGTACGCCTTAACCCGCTCCACCACCAGCTCAGACCCTTAAAAGAGATGGTAATTTCGGAGTATTTAAATACACCAAAGATCACCACCTCCCAAGAGCACTAGAGCAAGTGAGGGGTCATTTAGACGTTAATTTCATCAAGTCCCTGTTAATATGGGAAGACACAGTGTCTATGCTTAAGGCACAACTCTCCTAAACACGAGAGTGAAGTGTACAATTTTAGAACACTTTCCCACCAGGAGACTCGAACCCTAGCCAGCACAGAAGCCTTCCAGCAACTGGCATAACAGGTACGCCTTAACCCGCTCCACCACCAGCTCAGCCCCTAAAAGAGATGGTAATTTCGGAGTATTTAAATACACCAAAGATCACCACCTCCCAAGAGCACTAGAGCAAGTGAGGGGTCATTTAGACGTTAATTTCATCAAGTCCCTGTTAATATGGGAAGACACAGTGTCTATGCTTAAGGCACAACTCTCCTAAACACGAGAGTGAAGTGTACAACTTTAGAACACTTTCCCACCAGGAGACTCGAACCCTAGCCAGCACAGAAGCCTTCCAGCAACTGGCATAACAGGTACGCCTTAACCCGCTCCACCACCAGCTCAGACCCTTAAAAGAGATGGTAATTTCGGAGTATTTAAATACACCAAAGATCACCACCTCCCAAGAGCACTAGAGCAAGTGAGGGGTCATTTAGACGTTAATTTCATCAAGTCCCTGTTAATACGGGAAGACACAGTGTCTATGCTTAAGGCACAACTCTCCTAAACAAGAGAGTGAAGTGTACAACTTTAGAACACTTTCCCACCAGGAGACTCGAACCCTAGCCAGCACAGAAGCCTTCCAGCAACTGGCATAACAGGTACGCCTTAACCCGCTCCACCACCAGCTCAGACCCTTAAAAGAGATGGTAATTTCGGAGTATTTAAACACACCAAAGATCACCACCTCCCAAGAGCACTAGAGCAAGTGAGGGGTCATTTAGACGTTAATTTCATCAAGTCCCTGTTAATACGGGAAGACACAGTGTCTATGCTTAAGGCACAACTCTCCTAAACACGAGAGTGAAGTGTACAACTTTAGAACACTTTCCCACCAGGAGACTCGAACCCTAGCCAGCACAGAAGCCTTCCAGCAACTGGCATAACAGGTACGCCTTAACCCGCTCCACCACCAGCTCAGACCCTTAAAAGAGATGGTAATTTCGGAGTATTTAAATACACCAAAGATCACCACCTCCCAAGAGCACTAGAGCAAGTGAGGGGTCATTTAGACGTTAATTTCATCAAGTCCCTGTTAATATGGGAAGACACAGTGTCTATGCTTAAGGCACAACTCTCCTAAACACGAGAGTGAAGTGTACAACTTTAGAACACTTTCCCACCAGGAGACTCGAACCCTAGCCAGCACAGAAGCCTTCCAGCAACTGGCATAACAGGTACGCCTTAACCCGCTCCACCACCAGCTCAGCCCCTAAAAGAGATGGTAATTTCGGAGTATTTAAATACACCAAAGATCACCACCTCCCAAGAGCACTAGAGCAAGTGAGGGGTCATTTAGACGTTAATTTCATCAAGTCCCTGTTAATATGGGAAGACACAGTGTCTATGCTTAAGGCACAACTCTCCTAAACACGAGAGTGAAGTGTACAACTTTAGAACACTTTCCCACCAGGATACTCGAACCCTAGCCAGCACAGAAGCCTTCCAGCAACTGGCATAACAGGTACGCCTTAACCCGCTCCACCACCAGCTCAGACCCTTAAAAGAGATGGTAATTTCGGAGTATTTAAATACACCAAAGATCACCACCTCCCAAGAGCACTAGAGCAAGTGAGGGGTCATTTAGACGTTAATTTCATCAAGTCCCTGTTAATACGGGAAGACACAGTGTCTATGCTTAAGGCACAACTCTCCTAAACACGAGAGTGAAGTGTACAACTTTAGAACACTTTCCCACCAGGAGACTCGAACCCTAGCCAGCACAGAAGCCTTCCAGCAACTGGCATAACAGGTACGCCTTAACCCGCTCCACCACCAGCTCAGACCCTTAAAAGAGATGGTAATTTCGGAGTATTTAAATACACCAAAGATCACCACCTCCCAAGAGCACTAGAGCAAGTGAGGGGTCATTTAGACGTTAATTTCATCAAGTCCCTGTTAATATGGGAAGACACAGTGTCTATGCTTAAGGCACAACTCTCCTAAACACGAGAGTGAAGTGTACAACTTTAGAACACTTTCCCACCAGGAGACTCGAACCCTAGCCAGCACAGAAGCCTTCCAGCAACTGGCATAACAGGTACGCCTTAACCCGCTCCACCACCAGCTCAGACCCTTAAAAGAGATGGTAATTTCGGAGTATTTAAATACACCAAAGATCACCACCTCCCAAGAGCACTAGAGCAAGTGAGGGGTCATTTAGACGTTAATTTCATCAAGTCCCTGTTAATACGGGAAGACACAGTGTCTATGCTTAAGGCACAACTCTCCTAAACAAGAGAGTGAAGTGTACAACTTTAGAACACTTTCCCACCAGGAGACTCGAACCCTAGCCAGCACAGAAGCCTTCCAGCAACTGGCATAACAGGTACGCCTTAACCCGCTCCACCACCAGCTCAGACCCTTAAAAGAGATGGTAATTTCGGAGTATTTAAATACACCAAAGATCACCACCTCCCAAGAGCACTAGAGCAAGTGAGGGGTCATTTAGACGTTAATTTCATCAAGTCCCTGTTAATATGGGAAGACACAGTGTCTATGCTTAAGGCACAACTCTCCTAAACACGAGAGTGAAGTGTACAACTTTAGAACACTTTCCCACCAGGAGACTCGAACCCTCGCCAGCACAGAAGCCTTCCAGTAACTGGCATAACAGGTACGCCTTAACCCGCTCCACCACCAGCTCAGACCCTTAAAAGAGATGGTAATTTCGGAGTATTTAAATACACCAAAGATCACCACCTCCCAAGAGCACTAGAGCAAGTGAGGGGTCATTTAGACGTTAATTTCATCAAGTCCCTGTTAATATGGGAAGACACAGTGTCTATGCTTAAGGCACAACTCTCCTAAACACGAGAGTGAAGTGTACAACTTTAGAACACTTTCTTGATGAAATTAACGTCTAAATGACCCCTCACTTGCTCTAGTGCTCTTGGGAGGTGGTGATCTTTGGTGTATTTAAATACTCCGAAATTACCATCTCTTTTAAGGGTCTGAGCTGGTGGTGGAGCGGGTTAAGGCGTACCAGTTATGCCAGTTGCTGGAAGGCTTCTGTGCTGGCTAGGGTTCGAGTCTCCTGGTGGGAAAGTGTTCTAAAGTTGTACACTTCACTCTCGTGTTTAGGAGAGTTGTGCCTTAAGCATAGACACTGTGTCTTCCCATATTAACAGGGACTTGATGAAATTAACGTCTAAATGACCCCTCACTTGCTCTAGTGCTCTTGGGAGGTGGTGATCTTTGGTGTATTTAAATACTCCGAAATTACCATCTCTTTTAAGGGTCTGAGCTGGTGGTGGAGCGGGTTAAGGCGTACCTGTTATGCCAGTTGCTGGAAGGCTTCTGTGCTGGCTAGGGTTCGAGTCTCCTGGTGGGAAAGTGTTCTAAAGTTGTACACTTCACTCTCGTGTTTAGGAGAGTTGTGCCTTAAGCATAGACACTGTGTCTTCCCATATTAACAGGGACTTGATGAAATTAATGTCTAAATGACCCCTCACTTGCTCTAGTGCTCTTGGGAGGTGGTGATCTTTGGTGTATTTAAATACTCCGAAATTACCATCTCTTTTAAGGGTCTGAGCTGGTGGTGGAGCGGGTTAAGGCGTACCTGTTATGCCAGTTGCTGGAAGGCTTCTGTGCTGACTAGGGTTCGAGTCTCCTGGTGGGAAAGTGTTCTAAAGTTGTACACTTCACTCTCGTGTTTAGGAGAGTTGTGCCTTAAGCATAGACACTGTGTCTTCCCCTATTAACAGGGACTTGATGAAATTAACGTCTAAATGACCCCTCACTTGCTCTAGTGCTCTTGGGAGGTGGTGATCTTTGGTGTATTTAATTACTCCGAAATTACCATCTCTTTTAAGGGTCTGAGCTGGTGGTGGAGCGGGTTAAGGCGTACCTGTTATGCCAGTTGCTGGAAGGCTTCTGTGCTGGCTAGGGTTCGAGTCTCCTGGTGGGAAAGTGTTCTAAAGTTGTACACTTCACTCTCGTGTTTAGGAGAGTTGTGCCTTAAGCATAGACACTGTGTCTTCCCATATTAACAGGGACTTGATGAAATTAACATCTAAATGACCCCTCACTTGCTCTAGTGCTCTTGGGAGGTGGTGATCTTTGGTGTATTTAAATACTCCGAAATTACCATCTCTTTTAAGGGTCTGAGCTGGTGGTGGAGCGGGTTAAGGCGTACCTGTTATGCCAGTTGCTGGAAGGCTTCTGTGCTGGCTAGGGTTAGCGTCTCCTGGTGGGAAAGTGTTCTAAAGTTGTACACTTCACTCTCGTGTTTAGGAGAGTTGTGCCTTAAGCATAGACACTGTGTCTTCCCATATTAACAGGGACTTGATGAAATTAACGTCTAAATGACCCCTCACTTGCTCTAGTGCTCTTGGGAGGTGGTGATCTTTGGTGTATTTAAATACTCCGAAATTACCATCTCTTTTAAGGGTCTGAGCTGGTGGTGGAGCGGGTTAAGGCGTACCTGTTATGCCAGTTGCTGGAAGGCTTCTGTGCTGGCTAGGGTTCGAGTCTCCTGGTGGGAAAGTGTTCTAAACTTGTACACTTCACTCTCGTGTTTAGGAGAGTTGTGCCTTAAGCATAGACACTGTGTCTTCCCATATTAACAGGGACTTGATGAAATTAACGTCTAAATTACCCCTCACTTGCTCTAGTGCTCTTGGGAGGTGGTGATCTTTGGTGTATTTAAATACTCCGAAATTACCATCTCTTTTAAGGGTCTGAGCTGGTGGTGGAGCGGGTTAAGGCGTACCTGTTATGCCAGTTGCTGGAAGGCTTCTGTGCTGGCTAGGGTTCGAGTCTCCTGGTGGGAAAGTGTTCTAAAGTTGTACACTTCACTCTCGTGTTTAGGAGAGTTGTACCTTAAGCATAGACACTGTGTCTTCCCATATTAACAGGGACTTGATGAAATTAACGTCTAAATGACCCCTCACTTGCTCTAGTGCTCTTGGGAGGTGGTGATCTTTGGTGTATTTAAATACTCCGAAATTACCATCTCTTTTAAGGGCCTGAGCTGGTGGTGGAGTGGGTTAAGGCGTACCTGTTATGCCAGTTGCTGGAAGGCTTCTGTGCTGGCTAGGGTTCGAGTCTCCTGGTGGGAAAGTGTTCTAAAGTTGTACACTTCACTCTCGTGTTTAGGAGAGTTGTGCCTTAAGCATAGACACTGTGTCTTCCCATATTAACAGGGACTTGATGAAATTAACGTCTAAATGACCCCCTCACTTGCTCTAGTGCTCTTGGGAGGTGGTGATCTTTGGTGTATTTAAATACTCCGAAATTACCATCTCTTTTAAGGATCTGAGCTGGTGGTGGAGCGGGTTAAGGCGTACCTGTTATGCCAGTTGCTGGAAGGCTTCTGTGCTGGCTAGGGTTCGAGTCTCCTGGTGGGAAAGTGTTCTAAAGTTGTACACTTCACTCTCGTGTTTAGGAGAGTTGTGCCTTAAGCATAGACACTGTGTCTTCCCATATTATCAGGGACTTGATGAAATTAACGTCTAAATGACCCCTCACTTGCTCTTGGGAGGTGGTGATCTTTGGTGTATTTAAATACTCCGAAATTACCATCTCTTTTAAGGGTCTGAGCTGGTGGTGGAGCGGGTTAAGGCGCACCTGTTATGCCAGTTGCTGGAAGGCTTCTGTGCTGGCTAGGGTTCGAGTCTCCTGGTGGGAAAGTGTTCTAAAGTTGTACACTTCACTCTCGTGTTTAGGAGAGTTGTGCCTTATATATATATATATATATATATATATATATATATATATATATATATATATATATATATATATATATATATATATTTTAATGGAAGGGAGTACCACCTCTAGCTGGAAGAAGGGGGACCCATAGCCTCGGAGGAAACCACGCATAACGCATTAGAGGGAATGTTTAGATCCCCTCCAATACAGTTTCTGTTTGCTTTTCTCCTACCACCCCCTTCCTTTTTTATTTTTTGTGCTTTATTATGCATTTGATGGTTACAAGATATACATGGGTTGATACAAAAATAATAATGCAAAAAGGTGCTTAAAGGTGCCCAAAGGTTATGGATCTCTTGAAAAACACAACAATGGGAAACATTGATGAATGTCACAGACGGGTTCGATCATTGTTGCAAGTCAAACACTTCTTCGAATTCCTCTGAAGTTGGACTAGTGCCCAAGACGCAACAGGCATTTCCCCTCTGAATCGCAACACTGAGGCGCTGGAACAAGAAACTTTTTGCTCTCTGGTCTTTTGTAGCGCTGATCAATTTGTCCCCCAATTCCTTCAGGAACTTCAATGCACATTTTCCCCACGAACCGAGGGTCTCCGAGCCGATCGGAACAAAGCTGTAGCAGTGTGCTAGACCTCTGTATTTAATAATTTTCTGCGATTCCCTGAAAGAAGCAGCACCACCGCTTTCATGTGTGCTGTAGTGGAGGTAGGTACTGGCCAGTGTGGCAGCGCACGTGTAGTCCCATACCACTTGCTTACCATCCTTCCAAGGTAGCAAGGTGACCCCATCAGGGCGCTTCTGAGGGTCGTTAGGTCTGGATAAGTGTGGTTCTCTTTGTGCCGGGCAGCGGGCTGTGGCGAGGCTCCTCTTGATCATGTCGTTGACTTCTTCATGTCTTGCAATTTTACCCTGTGATTTACGACATACCAGACCATGACGACCATATTGGTCTGCCATCGCAGTTCCGCAGATGCACCTATGTTCGGTGAGGATGGGGGCGGCAAGGCGAAGGGCAACTCCAATGCGTAGAGCGTCATGACTGAGGCGAGTTCCCAGGGCTGCATTGGGCACCGCAAATAAGAAATCCCCGGCGTGGGGTGCTGTTACCGCTACGAGGCGGGCTTTGTTTTCAGCATCAGCGTTGTCAATCATTGCTGTGACAGTCTTTTCCATTATGGGGCTATCCCAGTGGGCCTGCTTGTGGTCTTTTGGGACTTGTGGTCGGGGTTGAGGGTGTGCAATGGTGTCCCATTGTCTGGCTGCTTCGATGAACATTTGATCATGAGTTCCCGCTGTCTCTCTCATACGCTCTGGTAGGATCTGCCCTACCAATTCGTTGGCTGCTGTACATGAGGATAAGAATGCTGGAAGTGCTACCTCAGTTGCCTTTCGTATGCCTATCCCTCCAAATCTCACTGGTAGTGTTGCTTGGTCCCACTGACTGTCATCTAAATTTAGGTTGAGCGCCTTCCTGAATATTGACCTGAGGAGCTCATCATATTGATTTAGAAGTGGGTTGCCAAAAGTTGGTGCACACCTTAAGAAGTATGTTAGCCTGGGCAAGGTAAGGCACTTTGTGAGAAGGTAGAGGGCATCGTGGGAGTCCAAGTATATATATATATATATATATATATATATATATATATATATATATATATATATATATATATATATATATATATGTCGTACCTAGTAGCCAGAACTCACTTCTCAGCCTACTATTCAAGGCCCGATTTGCCTAATAAGCCAAGTTTTCCTGAATTAATATATTTACTATAATTTTTTTCTTATGAAATGATAAAGCCACCCTTTTCTCTATGTATAAGGTCAATTTTTTTTTATTGGAGTTAAAATTAACGTAGATATATGACCGAACCTAACCAACCCTACCTAACCTAACCTAACCTATATTTATGGGTAAGGTTAGGTTAGGTAGCCAAAAAAAGCTAGGTTAGGTTAGGTTAGGTAGGTTAGGTAGACGAAAAAACATTAATTCATGAAAACTTGGCTTATTAGGCAAATCGGGCCTTGAATAGTAGGCTGAGAAGTGCGTTCTGGCTATTAGGTACGACATATATATATATATATATATATATATATATATATATATATATATATATATATATATATATATATATATATATATATATATATATATATATATATATATATATATATATATATATATATATATATATATATATATATATATATATATATATATATATATATATATATATATATATATATATATATATATATATATATATATATATATATATATATATATATATATATATATATATATATATATATATATATATATATATATATATATATGTCGTACCTAGTAGCCAGAACTCACTTCTCAGCCTACTATGCATGGCCCGATTTGCCTAATAAGCCAAGTTTTCCTGAATTAATATATTTTCTCTATTTTTTTTCTTATGAAATGATAAAGTTACCCATTTCATTATGTATGAGGTCAATTGTTTTTTATTGGAGATAAAATTAAAGTAGATATATGACCGAACCTAACCAACCCTACCTAACCTAACTTAACCTATCTTTATTGGTTAGGTTAGGTTAGGTAGCCAAAAAAGTTAGGTTAGGTTAGGTTAGGTAGGTTAGGTAGTCGAAAAACAATTAATTCATGAAAACTTGGCTTATTAGGCAAATCGGGCCTTGCATAGTAGGCTGAGAAGTGAGTTCTGGCTACTAGGTACGACATATATATATATATATATATATATATATATATATATATATATATATATATATATATATATATATATATATATATATATATATATATATATATATATATATATATATATATATATATATATATATATATATATATATATATATATATATATATATATATATATATATATATATATATATATATATATATATATATATATATATATATATATATATATATATATATATATATATATATATATATATATATATATATATATATATATATATGTCGTACCTAGTAGCCAGAACGCACTTTTCTGCCTACTATGCAAGGCCCGATTTGCCTAATAAGCCAAGTTTTACTGAATTAATATATTTTCTTTAATTTTTTTCTTATGAAATGATAAAGCTACCCATTTCATTACGCATGAGGTCAATTTTTTTTTATTGAAGTTAAAATTAACGTAGATATATGACCGAACCTAACCAACCCTACCTAACCTATCTTTAAACGTTAGGTTAGGTTAGGTAGCCGAAAAACTTAGGTTAGGTTAGGTTAGGTAGGTTAGGTTGTCGAAAAGCAATTAATTCATGAAAACTTGGCTTATTAGGCAAATTTGGCCTTGCATAGTAGGCTGAGAAGTGCGTTCTGGCTACTAGGTACGACATATATATATATATATATATATATATATATATATATATATATATATATATATATATATATATATATATATATATATATATATATATATATATATATATATATATATATATATATATATATATATATATATATATATATATATATATATATATATATATATATATATATATATATATATATATATATATATATATATATATATATATATATATATATATATTGGTAGCAATCTTTCTTGTGAGCATATGCTGTTTAATATGACTGAAAGGGTAAGATTAATGATTCTAACACGAATCTTCTCAAAATTTCTTACGTTTTTCTTCACTGTCGAGGGTAATTGAAAAATTGACTATCCAAAGTTCATTTTCACATTTTATTTTTGCTCTGATACTTAGAAGCGTTTTGCAAGAGAGTTCATATATTTTCAAAGGCAAATTTTTACACACTGTTTAATGCTTAAATTGGTTTTTGGGTGAGGTTATAAAACACAAGTGTTTTTGGGTGAGGTGAAAGATGTTCTGTCACCTCACAAAAATATTAGCGATTTTGAACAAACGAACATTTACATTTTTATTTATATAGATAAATATATCAGTACTGGGTCAGTATCAGCGATATGATGACCCAACACAGTACACATAGCTGATAGCATTACAGTTTGTGACGTCCTTGCAGGCGAGGGTCCGTGATGGTGGTGAAGGTGGAGTCAGTTCCCTTGTTACTGGCTGCAGTTCTCCCGTTTCTGGTCGCTCATCCTCTTCTCCTAAATGGTAATGTGAGAACATTATATTAGCATATTTTGGTAGCAGTCTTTTTTGTAAACAAATGTTGTTGAATATGCCCGAAGGGGAAAGATTAATGATTCTATCACGAGTCTTCTCAATATTTCTTATGTTTTTCTTCCCTGTCATGGGTAGTTGAAAAATTAACTCTTCAAAGCTCATTATTACACTTTTCTCTAGTCTGACGCTTGGCAATGGGTTTCGCAAGGTACACCTTACATTTTCAAAGAAAATTTTATTGTGTTAAACATCGAATTATATACTCTTTGGGTGAGGTGGGGGATGAATGCCATAACAAGGGGGGTATTACATATATCAAAGAATAAATGGATCAAGGGGTGTCAATGAATAAAAGGATCAATGAGTATCATTGAATAAATGGATCAAGGTGGATCAATGAATAAATGGATCAGGGGGTATTAGTAGGGCTATTGGATGCCGTGTCTGCGTTGGCTCTGGGTCTCGGAGTGGGTAGAATGTAATTATGTGTTAGCTGGTTGTTGATTGCTGGTCTCGACTTCTTAATATGTAGTGCCATGCTGATGTCCAGTCTCCTGCAGTCGTTATATCTGTCGATTATTTCAGTGTTGCTTGACAAGTTGTCTCTGGTGACTATCTGGTTGTGTGTGGAGATTATGTATTCCTTGATAGAGCCCTATAGTTTGTGCATTGTTAATTGCCTAGAGAGAGAGGCGTTGTTGTCTTGCCTATATACTGAGATCGTTGGGGCTGACAGTCCCCAAGTGGGCATGTGAAGGCATTGGCGACGTTAGTCTCTCTTAAGGCGCTTTTCTTGGTGTCTTGAGAGTTTTTTATAAGAGAGTGTTCGGTCTTCTTGTTTTTGTAGTAAATTGTTAGTTGCATCTTCTGATTGGTGTCTGTGGGGATAACGTTCCTTTCAAAAATATCTTTCAGGACTCTTTCCTTTGTTTTATTGGCCGTGGAAAAGAAGTTCCTGTAAAACAATCTAATAGGAGGTACAGTTGGTTGCTTCTTCAGAGGTTGCATGGTGTGTCACCTTCCTTATAATGAATTATAAGGTGTACCTGACGAAATGCATCCTCAGGCGTCAGATTATAGACAAGTGTAAAAATTAACTTAGAAGTTTTAATTGTTTAACTTCTCTTGACAGTGAAGAAAAACTTACGAATTATTGAGAAGATTGGTGTTAGAACATTATATATATATATATATATATATATATATATATATATATATATATATATATATATATATATATATATATATATATATATATATATACATATATATATATATATATATATATATATATATATATATATATATATATATATATATATATATATATATATATATTGGTGTATACTGGCAGCAGGTTTTCTTTCAAACATGTTTCATTGAATATGACTGCATATTCTGTGTTTATTGTTTTCTGGTTTAGGGCTTCTATCCCTCTAACTATTTTCTTAGCATCAGGGCTTAATTGAAATAGGAGTTCTCCAAAACTTATTTTCGTACTTTTAAGGTGAAGAAAAGAAGTGATTTACTATAGAGTGTATTACACTTATTTGTATAATTTGCACGACGTTTCGAACCTCCATGGTTCATTCTCAAGTGAACAGATCTTACAATACTAGTTGATTTTATACCCGCATTAGGTCAGGTGATAATACAATGAAGGTGAAAACATGGGGGGATACATAAGGGATAAACATAGGGGCTGCAGAAGGCTTATTGGCCCATATGAGGCATCTCCTATCTAAACACAAAGATTAATCCAGTGTAATTGGCCTGTTATGTTGGACATTGTCTTCTGTGTTGGCATCGATATGTTCTTGTCTTGTCCTTACTCTCATGGTGGGTAGAGTAAATAGTTCCGTGATTTGGGTGTTCATGGTAGGTCGCTCTATTCTTATGTGAATTGCCTCAAGAATTTGTAATCTTCTTGAATCTTGGGTTTTGTCTATTATGCAAGTAATACATAATAGTAATACTATTATGCAAGTATAATAATATTACTTGCATAATAGACAAAACCCAAGATTCAAGAAGATTACAAATTCTTGAGGCAATTCACATAAGAATAGAGCGACAGTATTGGAGTGGCAGTGTTGAGAATCGCATTATCCGGGGTTGGCTGGTGGAAGAGACCACCCATTGGGGTGCTGTATGAGGAGAGTGACCAGCGAGTCACACGAGGTTCCTGGCTAGGGCACGCAACCCTAAGTATTGGTCGTGGAATGGCCTACACAGCGGAGCTGATCGGTACCTGCCAGCTACAGACTGGATTGTGGTTGAAGGCCTCCACGACGAAGCACCCAGTGGGACTGTGATTTGGCTGGCCTGTGGCCAGGGTAGATTCGTCGTAGAGTTATCGTGGATTCATCGTGAGCCACGGAAGCCAAGATCAGGGCTACCCAGAAGAAGCATTGCCGAGTGTTGAGCGTCTTCAGAGAGGGAGACCTCATTGTACATTGTGTAGTTATAATTCCCTTTTATGACTTTAAATTATGGTGATGGAAATATATATATAAATTGGAATATTTGTATCCCTCCCCCTTTAGTTTTACTTGCATTACGGAACACACCCCTTGAAAGACTCTACTAACTTGGGGCCGGATTCCAAAACTCTACTACCATCAGAGAAGAACCCGGTTGCGTCCCAGTAGGGCCGTAACAGTGTGCATGTGTTTACATCTGCCAGACAGGTAAATCTCTTTCCTCGCGTTTAAAACAGCATTCATATGCTATTCGTACAGCCCAGCAATCCAGTGCATTGTATTTACATTCCAGTTTATGCAATCATTCTACCGACTTCACAGGGGCAAAATGTATTGTTAAAAGTATGGATTTTGTTGAACGAAACGTGATCGAGTCTGCTCTGATCAAACATTGTAACAACAGCCTTAATGTGAGCCCCGGTATGTACAAGTTGGATCCCTATTTAAGCCTCAATATAGCACGTCAAAACAATATAGCAATCATTTAACACGTATGGCACTTGGAGATATTAATAGGAGCTGCCTCGTATGGGCCAATATAGGCCTTCTGCAGTTACCTTCTTTCTTATAATTCCTTTCCTCCACTTATTTTTGGTGGTCAGGTGATCTGCCCAGGCGGATATAAAGGTCTGATCAGCAATCTTATCTTCATTCTACTTTGCTCTGATGAAGGCGAATTAGCCGAAAACGCGTTAAGCATTTTCTATTTTTCACATGTGGTTATTCTGCATACTTGGATCAGTGTTTTTGTGATCATTGTTGCATATATATATATATATATATATATATATATATATATATATATATATATATATATATATATATATATATATAAACACGCAAAGGACTCCATCCCTGCAAGAGACTCAAACCTAGAAGGCCCAGGTGTTCAAGCACCCAGTCATCCAGTCACAACCAGTACTCTGACCCCTCCACCACTTGTTAAGGAACGTTCTCGGATCTTGGATAAATAGTCTCACGACAACCAAGATTTTTGTTGTCAATGTGGTCTAGTGGGTAAGGTACCAGATTCGCCAAAGTGCATAGTGCTCCTGGCTGTTTGGGTTCAAACACCTCTGTGGTGCGGAGTTTTCAGTTGCATATTGGCTTGGGACCCATTCAAGCTTATTTGCATTTGTGTTGCTCACGTGGCCCCACCAAGTGAGGTGATTCAATGAAATTTCTATGCCCAAGTTGACCACTGTGAGCTGTCAGATCTTGGATAAATAGTCTCATGACTACCAAGATTTTTATACAGTCAGTATGGTCTAGTGGTTAAGGCACTAGGTACACCAAGGTGCATAGTGCTTCCGACAGTCTGGGTTCGAATCCTTCTGGGGTGTGGAGTTTTCAGTTGCAGTTGTTTTCAGTAGTTCAAATTGCATGATTTTGTTATTTGTATTAAAGCAGATTCAATAATGTTCCTATTGAAGGTAATTTTACAATTCGTTATTGAAGAAGCCATGGCCCAATCAATTTGGTGAGATCTTTCTGACAAATGAACAAACAAAACATTAGACAATTGGCCGTGTCTTATAGCATATTGATCATTGCTGTCTTATATGTGCTGTCAATCTGTTTTATGGTGTCTATTAACCTTGTTTAAATTACTAATCAAGCTGTCAATGTAATCAATCAGAGCTTTAATATAACAATGTGCTTTAATATACCTACTTATATCTCTCATCTCATTTTTCTCTTGTAATGTATCTTTATCATTTATCAATTCTGATTGAAATTACCTACTTAAAATTATCTGCTAGATTAAGGACCTGCCCGAAACGCTGTGCGTACTAGTGGCTTTACAAGAATGTAAATACTGTACTATCCAATGTATTCTCACAAACCCAATGTACCTTCTTGTATATATATAAATCAATAAATAAAATAAATATTTATGTTGCAAAATTCTAAATTTCAAATCTTTGGATGTTTGCCCAGCTTAGAACCTATTAGTCTTTACAAGGTATTTTGTATATAACACAATTATCACTATGAAGACTGTTTCTAACTTATAATTTTCCAACAGCATTTTAGTAATTATACAAAACATGTATCTAAAAAACTTTCAAGGCCTGACAATATTTTCGTATCCAGAAAAATATGATAAACATAATACATTCTTTAGCCGAATTTTCTCACTGCATATATTATTATATTATGTACGACGGACTTTGCTATGGAAAACTTGCAAAAAACCCAGTGAATAACAAAGCTTGAGACCAATAGAATCAATATTCTTAAACTCTTCATCTAAGAATTCTGGACTAATAACTCAACTCGAAGAGCTCTTAGATACATTGAGGAAAAAAATTATTGTTTCACATTGTATCTATGCCCTGAGAAATAATGAACACAAGATAAATTATTTGTAAACTTTCTTTAGACACTAATCTTGAGTGAAAAATCTGCCCTATAAGTGAATCTAAAATTGGCTTACATTTTTCTATATCAGTCTCCATAGTAAATTTAATAGAGGTGATTTGATCATTATGTTTAGCTACAAATTCGTCTGAATTTACATTTGTAGGCCATATACACAATATATCATCATCTTATCTAAACCATGGGATGATTCCAGGGGTAATTTTTTAAACAAATTTCTTTTCGAAAAGTTCCATGTACAAGTTTGAAAGTCATGGAGATAAAGGATTTCCCATTGCCATTCCTAGTCTGTAAATAATACTCATTATTAAAAGTTAATTTACATTCTTTTGTACACAGCTTAATAAGATTGACAGTAATATCAGCAGGCATAGGTAATACATGGTTCATTAATTCATGAGCAAGGTAATCAAAAATATCATCTCTCGGAGCCTTAGTAAACAAAGAACAATCTTCAAAACTGATTAACTTGACATCTGAAATGACTGGAACATTATTCAATTTGTAAACTAATTGAATAGAATTGGTCAAATGAGAAGATGAAATAGTTTCTAACAATGGGAGACAAGATTGTGGTGAGCTATTTAGAAAGCTTGAAGGAAATGTTCAATAGGAACACTACGGAATCTGCTTTAATACAGATTACACATTCATGTAATTTGTACATTATCAGGGGTTTGTATAATTTAGATCCATTCAATATTTTCTAATACAATCTTACTAATACCTTATCTTCCACATAACTATGAAGAAGTAAAGATTTCATCAGTATAAATAAGGTTTTGTTATTTTCATGTGGGAAATTCAAATAACATCCCTTTTCAATCACTATTCCTAAGCAACACACACAAATATCTTTGAATTCTTACAATTTCTGAGATGGATGTACTCTCAGCACTAATATTAAGACAAAAGTAAAAGCTATTGTGTTACCCTTACTGAAACTTTACAAGCAAAAACTAATCCTGAAAAATGCATGCAAGAAAGACTATTAAAGATAAAAATCAAATCGTTACAATGGTGAACATTTTTGCCATTGTCACTTGATTGAGACAGGAACAGATCCACATGAGTGGATACAAATGCCACTCCAATACCTGAAAAAGGAAACAAGACATCTTGTAACTATCGGCCAATGATGAGGACAACTAAAATTGGCAAACGCACTTTTATTACGAATAGAGACTATGGTGTACGACATTTTGAGTTACCATCATAACTTTCGTTGTAATCGTTTGAGTTTGACAATTATTTTTATTATGGTTAACTCAAGCCAGATGAAGACAATTTTACAATGAAATTGAAGACACTTACAATAATAAAATTGCTTGATAAAAATATGTACTAGGTCGGGTGGAAAATTGGTTATATGGAAGCAAATAGCCTGTAGTTCTAAATGTACAGGCATGACATTTTTTGTGACAAAAGGGTCAGTTTAGGGATCAGATTTGTTCCTGATTCATGTGAAATACATCGATAATAGCTTATGCTCTTTGATGTACAAAATTCCATTTGCAATGGAAAGATTTGCAATGGAAATATTTATATGGTAATGCAAAATGAGAAAAAATACTACAAAGCTACTGGAAGACCAAAACAGTCGTGATGACCAAGACAGTCTTGATGACCAAGACAGTCATGATGACCAAGACAGCTGTGATGATCAAGACAGTCATGATGACCAAGACAGTCGTGATGGCCAAGACAGTCGTGATGACCAAGACAGTCGTGATGACCAAGACAGTCGTGATGACCAAGACAGTCGTGATGACCAGGACAGCTGTGATGATCAAGACAGTCGTGATGACCAAGACAGTGATGATGACCAAGACAGTGATGATGACCAAGACAGTCGTGATGACCAAGACAGTCGTGATGACCAAGACAGTCGTGATGACCAAGACAGTCATGATGACCAAGACAGTGATGATGACCAATACAATCGTGATGACCAAGACAGTCGTGATGACCAAGACAGTCGTGATGACCAAGACAGTCGTGATGACCAAGACAGCTGTGATGATCAAGACAGTCGTGATGACCAAGACAGTCGTGATGACCAAGACAGCTGTGATGATCAAGACAGTCATGATGATCAAGACAGTCATGATGATCAAGACAGTCATGATGACCAAGACAGTCGTGATGACCAAGACAGTCGTGATGACCAAGACTGTCGTGATGACCAAGACAGTCGTGATGACCAAGACAGTCGTGATGACCAAGACAGTCGTGATGACCAAGACAGTCATGATGACCAAGACAGTCGTGATGACCAAGACAGTCGTGATGACCAAGACAGTCATGATGACCAAGACAGTCATGATGACCAAGACAGTCATGATGACCAAGACAGCTGTGATGATCAAGACAGTCATGATGACCAAGAAAGTCGTGATGGCCAAGACAGTCATGATGACCAAGACAGTCATGATGACCAAGACAGTCATGATGACCAAGACAGTGATGATGACCAAGACAGTCATGATGACCAAGACAGTCATGATGACCAAGACAGTCATGATGACCAAGAAAGTCGTGATGACCAAGACAGTCATGATGACCAAGACAGTGATGATGACCAAGACAGTCGTGATGACCAAGACAGTCGTGATGACCAAGACAGTCGTGATGACCAAGACAGTCGTGATGACCAAGACAGTCGTGATGACCAAGACAGACAGAAGAGACCTGGGGGTGACAGGCTCTCATCAACTGAGGTCAAGTAAGCATAAACATGGGCTGCAAATATATATAATTGAATGTAAGGTTTCATGGAGAGATCTTTCAAGGTTCGAAGTGAGGAAGTCATTCTTACTTTGTATATATCATTAGGACATGCTAGCAGCTGGGTTGTTGAAGGCAGTTGTGGTCGTCGTACTTGGTAAAGGATGCTGTCAACTTTGACAGTGTACTACCTAAAGTTCAACCCAAGTAAATGTAAGGTAATGAAACTAGGAGGATCTAGGAGGCCAGTCACTGGATACCGAATGGGAGATGAAGTCCTTCACGAAACGGACAGAGAGAAAGATCTGGGAGTTGATATCACGCCAAACCTGTCTCCTGAAGCCCACATCAAAAGAATAACATCAGTGGCCTATGCGAGGCTGGCTTACATCAGAACTGCTTTCAGAAACCTGTGTAAGGAATCCTTCAGAACCTTGTATACCACATATGTAAGGCCAATCCTGGAGTATGCAGCCCTAGCATGGAGTCCGTACCTAGTCAAGCACAAGACGAAGCTGGAAAAAGTTCTGAGGTATGCCACTAGGTTAGTCTCAAAACAAAGAGGCATGAGATATGAGGACAGACTACGTGAACTGCACCTCACGTCGCTGGAAGACAGAAGAGCTAGGGGAGACATGATCACCACATACAAAATTCTCAGGAGAATTGACAGGGTGGACAGGGATGGATTATTTAACACGGGTGGCACACGCACAAGGGGTCACAGGTGGAAGCTGAGTACCCAAATGAGCCACAGAGACATTAGAAACAACTTTTTCAGTATCAGAGTAGTTAGTAAATGGAATGCACTAGGAAGTGATGTGGTAGAGGCTGACTCCCTACACAGTTTCAAATGTAGATATGACAGCCCAGTAGGCTCAGGAATCTGTTGAGAGGCGGGACCAAAGAGCCAGAGCTCAACCCCCTGCAAACACATCTAGGTGAGTACCTTGCGTGCCCCTATCTTGAGATCATGAGATGATTTCGGGGCTTTAGTGTCCCCGCGGCCCGGTCCTCGACCAGGCCTCCACCCCCAGGAAGCAGCCCGTGACAGCTGACTAACTCCCAGGTACCTATTTACTGCTAGGTAACAGGGGCATAGGGTGAAAGAAACTTGGCCCATTTGTTTCTGCCTCGTGCGGGAATCGAACCCGCGCCGCAGAATTACGAGTCCTGCGCGCTATCCACCAGGCTACGAGGCCCCGTACCCTATGCTTAGGGCAACGCAGGAACATCCTGGTAAAACAAATATAAATATAGGAATTAAATGAAAAGGTTCATAGTCCACCTAAATAAGTGATAGTACTGTTGGAAATTTTCTACATTAATAAACTACTATTGTATTATAATACATCATCATCATTATATACTAACTACAGTAGTTATTAATTTCACTAACGGTAGTGTAAACAAAAATTAACCATTTCATCTGCGTATTAGTGCTAGAATTCTCATGAAATCGAGTAGCAAAATTGTCAGATAATGTCTAGTTAGACACGTTTATTACCAACGTGTTAGAAAATTGAATGTGGTTCTCTAAAATTATCAGTATTCCACATAATAATTACCTACGGATAATATGACTCCCGATAATCTGAAACCGAGAGTTATTAACTGAAATTATTATCAAATAGCAGTTTTATCTGTTACGTACGAATGCTATGGAGAGAATAAAAATCTTCTCCATTTCTCGTTTAACACCATTAAACGAGAATATGATAATATTTAAGTCCCTATAACTGCAACCCAGTTCTCATTAACGAATTACATCTATAAATACGTGGAAAAGAATTATCCGTGATTAATAATTTCTGTGGTGAATGCGAGAGACGGGTTGAGGGAAGGCAGGCGGAGACGCCATTGTACACGAGGCATCCCTGGTGAGAAGAATGGCGAGACACGTGGTAGTGACTGGGGAGTTTTTATCGACAAGAATTATGTTGATACCCGTTTAATAGTCAACAATTACCTATTCACGTGTTCTATAGTGCCCTGTCAGTTAATAACGCATCAACAATTGAAGCCACGACCCGTAATTACACATACGCAGCAGTGGACGCCTGGGACTGGCTGACGCGAGTTTGGCAGACCTTAGTATTTGATACACTCATGTTAAGTATACCATTCTTGTTTGATGCATCATTCTAGATTGTATATTTGTGGGTAGTCTGTTGTTATACCGCATGGATACCTAATACACAACGTTAGTTGATTTTCCACATTTTCTCAGTTTTCATGAATATTTGAAATAATTCGTAGCCTAATCAAATGCTACTTAAATTTCTCTGATTTCAGCATGTATACGAGGAGTCGACAAGTTGTTTCTCTTCATTCATGATATTCACCTCGGGTTCTTTCTTTATTGGGATCCTGTGACCACGAGGACGAATGACGAAATGGCGTTACAGAATTCATCTTACAGATAAGACATTTATTTCGTACAAATTTATCTAAGATTATTATTGATTTCCATATAATTCATATAGGATCTTTACAGTGAATAATTTATTGCCAGAAATAATGATTTGGTAATTAATATGTTTGCTCTTACTGTTGCTCAATAATTCATAATCTTTAATATTCATAATTTGAGTTATCATATCTTTGAATCTATCTTAGTTTAGATTTACTATGTTACTAACTCAACAATGAACTAGTGACGAACCACACTGGTTTTTAGATATATATGAACTTCTAGAAATACCTCCCCCCCCCAATGTTGATATTTGAGGTTTTGACTTTAATTAATTAATAATACAGTCTATTCATTATTTTCAAGTGATTATTCTTTTAATTAATATCCATAGACACTGGTTCTCTAGTGTCAATCTAATAATTACTATTATTCGTTTTCCCTCTTTTCTCAAAAGTGGGTGGTCCTTCGATTTATTTAAATACAATAATTAAATACATGAGTCAAGCCCCAGATATCCTACATTATGGTCCTTCGAACCAGATACATATCAATTAACATTACTAATTAGTCATAACTAATCATAGTGTGAAGTAGTCTAGACTAACCACATTTTATTAATTGTGGCTACCGGCAGTGTACCACATAGGTTAGCCTAATTCACACCAATTTATTTGCTGCTTATACCTCATGTATAAAGTAGCACTCGTGGGACACAGTCAATTGCCCACAACACTCAGACCTATACCTCATACTGAGGTAAGAATCTTCAGGTCACCAGAAGCAACAGCTCATAACTTCTATAATAATTCCACATTAACACCTGCGTTAGAGTGGCCTCACCATCTAACTATTATTTATTTAGGTGGTAATGACATCCATCTTACTCGACACCCAGCTGAGGTAATTAATCACCTTAAAACAATAATTTCCTCCTTTAAACTTGTTAGCAGTTCAGTAGTGTTCACATTGGTGGAACCTCGCCAACTGAGCAATAATAGTCGTTGGGGAGTGAGTCCAGAATATTACCAAAGAGCTGCCAAATATATAAACTTTAAGCTGAGGAATAGAGTACGATTGGATGCCACTTACATTCAATTTACAGCCAGACCATACAGGCAAAACCTGGCAAGAGATGGTGTACAACTGTCAGGTGAGTCTAGGTCACATGTAGTTGACAAGTTGATCAACACAATCAGCCACCATAAAAGGTTGTGGCTGGCAAACCAAATTAATTGTACATAATTGTATTTTCACCTGTGTGTGCAAGTGCACATTTAGATAAACTATAAAATCTAAAAAACCCAAAAACACAGCACAACTATATATTCACATTATTGCACCACAAATTAATCTATGCCAACCAAACCAGTATTAGATAGGAATTTAGGCTGTGATTGTGCTGAATTTGGCACAAATGCAGACTAAATAAATTTGTAGTTTCTTAGGTAGAAATTCTTACAACTAGTCTTCAGCTAGTTAGTAGTACATTCATTATTCATTCTTGTCCTGACCCTATTGAGGGTGGGATTCAACTTTATAGTAACTCTGATTGGAGTATATCCATATTAATTATTTGTGTACTCATTATTTGTGTGTATGCATTTTGAGTGCTGCTGAATGATCACCATTACATCTAATGGTGATAAAGATGAGCTAGCCGGAAGAAAGTTAATGGTGAAGTTCAAGCACTGCTCAAAATCATTAGCTACGTATTATTAGGTAGGTACATTTAACCTCGAGTGAGGTAGAGTGTAATTTAGCCAGATTAATTTAGGCTATACTCAATATTACTTGTCAACTAATAAGCAAGTACCCAAGCTTCATTAGTAATATGTATTCAAGTCCTATGAAATTTGGACTTAAAGCCACCATGGCTACTCCTAAACAGTTAAGGAGAACCTATATTGGCCTTAAAGGTCATTTAACT
Source organism: Procambarus clarkii (assembly GCF_040958095.1). Classification (NCBI taxonomy): domain Eukaryota; kingdom Metazoa; phylum Arthropoda; class Malacostraca; order Decapoda; family Cambaridae; genus Procambarus; species Procambarus clarkii. Next base: position 9,557,780 of record NC_091222.1, read on the forward strand.
AGACTAATAAATAAGTCTGATACCTTGTCTAAAGCAACTCCCATTGATTGCTATCGACTAGAAACATCAGTAAGAGTGGCTGATCTAAAATTTGATCAAGTTAGATCTACAAGCCAGTCTTATCTCGACCTACTGAATGCAACTGAAACTGATCCTGATGAAATAGATCAAATTCTAGCAGATATTTCACGTATGAAATTCTAGCAGATATTTCACGTATGAAGATTAGACTCAAGATAAACGACAAACTATCTAATATAGTAACACAATCTAAATCTAATGCAAATAATGCTGTGTCTCAGTCCAATAATCAATTACCTGAGGTTCGTCTACCTACTTCAGACTTACCTACATTTGCAGGGCTGGATGAAGAAAATTGGGACACATTTTGGACTTCATTTGAAGTTCATATACATAAGAAATCTTCTCTTGACAGAATTTCTAAATTCTCATACTTGATTAGTCTTCTCAAAGGGGAGGCTAAAAAGGTCATAAATAACCTAGCTCTCACTGAGAGTATTTATGAGGAAGCTATAAAACTGCTAAAGTTGAACTATTGCAACAAGGAGTTGAGTATAGCTAACCTTTATTACCAGTTGCTAGATCTGAGTGCACCAAGTAACAGACCAGACTCACTTCAAAGCTTCAGGCTTGAAGTAGAGTCTCTAGTGAAGGCCTTAGGTACTAAAGTTGATGTACCAGCCTCAGAATGGTCAATCAAGTTACTTTTACAGAGGAAATTACCTCGAAATATCTTAGCAGAAATCTGCTCACACTATAAAACCGAGTTTCTCACTCTCGAGCAAATATTCGAGGGACTGAGAATAACGGTTAACAGGTTGAAGACTCATGATAAGATTAAACCTGAGTCTAAACCACCTAACATTGGCAACTCAGTTAAACCCAAATCGACTTTGAATAAGTCCAATAAATTCAAACCTAAGACTGGAAAAACCTAAAAACTGGAAAAAGGAGTGGTAGTGTAGGTATTTATTCTGTATCTCTTTTATTTATTCTCTGACGTTACAACTGTTATGTCTACTAAAAGGACAAACTCAGCCAGAGAGAGAAGGTGTCTGTTCTGTGATCAAGAACACGTCACCTACAAATGCACTGTTTATCATAACTTTAATACCAGGATTAAACGGTTACAAGAATTACACAGAAGCATCAAGTGCATGGGTTCTCATGATCCCAGTAAATGTGTAGTGCAGCTACGGTTGTGCAGTAGATGCAACAAAGGTGTACATCATTATGCCTTATGTAGAAAAACTTCTACACAATCTATGATACCTGGGGAGAATTCTATGAATTCTATCACAGCACAATATTGCAAGTTACATCAAGAAATAAATGGAATTGCTACTGAGTCAGGCAATAATACCACTCTGCCTACAGCTCAACTCAAACTAATTGACAGGAAGTCTAGAGTTAACACTAGATGCCTCTTTGATGAAGGATCACAGAAAACCTTCATCACACAACAATTAGTCGAGCAGTTAAAATTAAAACCTGCCAAAAGTGTGAGACTGAATATTTCTGGGTTCCTGACTAATAGTGGACCTCGTGAATACCAAGTAGTCAAGGTGTTATTGAGACTTGGATCTTCCACTAGTCCAATACAAGCGGTAGTAATAGATAAACTTCCTTCAGACCTGCAGGTCACAGGACTAGCTCGCACTGCGAGGTATCTTAAACGAAACCGCATGAGGCTAGCAGATTACAAAATATATTCTGACTGCCTCACTGATGTTGGTATACTTATAGGCGCTGACTATAATTATAAATTTATAACGGGATGCACCAGACAACATGGAATGACTTTGTTGTCATCTGCTGGAGGCAAATTGCTTACTGGACCGGTGCTTTTCCAACAAAGAACAGCGTCAACCAACCAACAATCTAACAATACAATAGTGGTGTGACTAGGCTTGGAACAGTCACCCCTACATTTAAGAGAAATATCTGAAGATAATGAGTCTGATCCACCTGTACATCGTCTGTGGGATTTAGACACTTAAGGTATTGTCCCTGAACAACCAAGCCCTGATGATAAGTTTACTTACCAGCAATATCTGGACACAGTTGTCTATAAGGACAAACAATACTGGATGAGACTACCATGGAAGTTAAATCATCCACAACTTCCAGTTAATTATTTCATGGCAGCCTCTCAATTACAGTCTCAATTAATACGGCTGAAGAAACAGCCAGACAAATTGAACATGTATCATCAATTAATTCAACAACAACTCAATAGTAAATTTATTGAAGTTGTTGATAATGATGACCGAAAAATAGGTCACTATTTACCCCACCACGCTGTAGTGAAAGATTCATTGAAACGCCAATACGTATTGTCTTTAACTGTAGTGCCAAAGTGAGGCCAAACAGCGTGTCCTTGAATGAATGTCTCCAACCAGGACCTAGCCTAACACAAAGGCTACATGATGTACTATTACGATTCTGCACTGGTATTTTTGCTTATACTGCTGATATCAGTAAAGCTTTCCTTAGAGTAGGCTTGCAAGAAGAGGATCGTAATTACACCAAATTTCTCTGGATTAAGGACCCACTGGATCCTGATAGTGACGTCATAACCTACCGGTTTGCCTCTGTGCTATTCGGAGCGACTTCCTCCCCGTTTCTACTTCAAGCCACATTAGATACACATTTGAGGAAGTCAAATAGCCCTTATAAAACAGAGATCAGTGACAACTTGTATGTCGATAATTTCCAGGGAACTACAAATGACAAATCCAAATAGGTAGAAATTTACCATGAGGCTAACCATGAGTTATTAGGAGCCAATATGCCACTACAATCATGGGCCTCAAACAATAAATCATTAAACCAGATAATTGAGAAAGAATTTCCGGGTTATCAGGTGCTTATCAATTTAAGGTTCTGGGCATGAAATGGAACACAAGTACTGACGAGATGAATGTCAAGTCAGTACAAACCAATGATTCAATCCTTACCATGAGAAAATTACTCTCGTATGTCAGTCAACCGTTTGACCCTTTAGGCTTACTTAGTCCTATATTAATAAGGGGCAAACTCCTAATGCAGGAATGCTGGCAGAAACATATGGGATGGGATGATCCGTTGCCAATTGAGTTGCAAGATAAATGGCAGATACTCAACGGATTTCAATCAATTAGGTGTTTTGAAATTTTCTCGTAATGCTTCAGGACAAAACTTACCCAAAAATTTGCACGTTTTTTGTGATGCCTCTGGCAAAGCGTATGGCGCTGCAGCCTACTTAGTCAATAGTGCACAATCAATTTTACTCACATCTAAAGCAAGAGTTGTTCCAATCAAGAAGAGATCTTTACCTCAAATGGAGTTAACTGCATTACTGGTGGGAGTGAGATTGGCTCATTGCCTGACCAAGACACTCAATAATATCCACTTTGGTGAAATCGTAGTGTGGTCAGACAATGAGGCAGTCTTACAATGGGTAAGAAATAACAACAAAACTCCCTACGCTAGTAATCGCGTTAGGGAAATTCATGAATTATCTGCTGGATATAAATTCAGACATGTCCCCACTAAGGACAATCCTGCAGATTACTTATCTCGAGGTTTAACATTAAAACAGCTAATCAAGTCTTCGTTGTGGTTTAATGGACCTTCATGGCTTGTTAGTGGTCAGTGGCCCAAACAGAAACCACAAGTCATAGTGACCAGTATCACTACTCCCATGAAAGAACCAGAACCTCATCGAATCTCCATTATTAATCCTCACAATTACTTTACTTTAATTAATTAATAATACAGTCTATTCATTATTTTCAAGTGATTATTCTTTTAATTAATATCCATAGACATTAGTTCTCTAGTGTCAATCTAATAATCACTATTATTCGTTTTCCCTCTTTTCTCAAAAGTGGGTGGTCCTTCGATTTATTTAAATACAATAATCAAATAATTAAATACATGAGTCAAGCTCCAGATATCCTACAAGTACGACATAAATATTTCAAACGAAGCCCATTGAAAGAAGTTAAATTGATTCAGTCTTGAAAGAATATATAAATGAAATTATTGGAATTTAAGAGCTTCAGAAAGGCCATTGGCCCGAGGTATCTTCTATTTATATCCACATCAATTCTTACATATGTATGTCTAAACTGCGCATCGATGGCCAAAGCAAATCATAATAATGTGACCCAATATTAAACACTGATGTGCGTATCCCCTAAGTGGAGCCACTGTCACTCAAAAGATCCCAGACTCAAGCACATAGGGATCATTCACCATGTCTCGCTCCCTTGTGATTAGTGGCATAAGACCAGGAATCTTTACTGTGGCTTCTTCTTACCATAGATTGCGAGCTTCACGCGCCCACAGCTGCCCTGAAAGCTGCCTGATCACATGTAGTCTGGGCTCTCGGCATACATAAACTCCCGTGCCAAGCCGTCACAAAGGTTCTCCACAAACAAGGTCGCCAATTTGGGAAGCGCCCTTTCAGCCTCCAAATACCTGTTGGGGTAGGCTACATACTTCAAGAAGTCTCAGTGATGTACTCTCCCTACACTGTAAAATCAACCTTCCCTTCTAATAGAACGCCGCATTTTGACGTATACTTTACCTACGGCCAAAAATGGTCGTACTAGAAAATGCGAAAATGACATACTGTTCCGTTTTCGGTTTTGGATCCTCTGGTAGTATTTGGAAAGGCGACTTTAGTACTACAGTTTCTGGACGTTGGGAAACCTTAGGAAGACTGGCTGGTAAAATAAGCCATTTCTCTCACAGTGGTTATGTTTCAGCACAAAGTAAATGTATACTCACCTAGTTGTACTCACCTAGCTGTGCTTGCAGGGGTTGAGCTTTGGCTCTTTGGTCCCTGGCTGTGTATACTCAGCTCACTGAATTAGGCAAGTGATCGGCAAGTAAAGAATGGGGGACAGGAAACACCAGAGTCAAAGAGTATGCAAACATTTAATAACAACACAAAAATGACACAAGACAGATAAATAAATGAAAATGTGAACTTGCAACACGCCTGTGAAATATAGTGCCGCCGCTCCTTTCTATAAGGAGGTGACGAGATTTTGGTCCGTCCTGGACCATTATCCAGTGTAAAGAATGAGTGCCGGAGAAAGTCAATATATAAGGTAAAAATGTAAGGTGAAAGGGGAGAAGGTGGACGTATATCATAGAAGTTCAAGTATACCATACAAAGGCAAAAAGCGAGAAGGTAGAGAAACCAAAGGAATAATAGGAACAAAACTCCAGGAGGGCTAAAGGTGAAGAGAAATATGTGAGAAAAGGGGGTCCAGGTAGTTCAGGTTTGAATCCCAGTCGGAACATAAATGGATGGCCGCGTTTCCATTAACCTAATGTACCTGTTCACCTAGCAGTAAGTAGGTACTCAGGAGTAAGTCAGCTTGTTGTTGGGATGCATCTTGGGTAAGGTCAGTAATTCGACCTTGGGAGGGGGGGGATATTACAGTATAAAACTAACGTGTATGAATATACTCTGGCTGCCTGTCCCCCGACACAGTGAATTAGTATTATAAGCGAAAGAAAATAAAGAGAGCTTAGAGGCGCTCGAGTTATGTCAGGTCACATTTAAGAAGGTCCGAGTATTTAAATTTTCACTGAGAAAAGTTGAAAATAATCTGTACCACCATAAACAAGCAGCCTAGCTTGCGTATAATGGTTTGTTGTTGCTTGAATTCATTTGGAATTCTTTGTATGGTTCATTCACATCTTATCTCACACAAAACTATAATATTGGTTATTCATATAATATTTATCATATTATATTCATGTTTTACGAAGCATCTTTCCACAATTACAGTCATATTTAACTTTGGCTAACTCAGCCTATGCTAAGTAAAAAGGTAATGGGTAAATGAAAAACGATCTATAAAATATAAGGTTCTATGCATAAAATGCGAATCAGTATTCTTTACTTTCTTTCCCTGCAAAATTCTTTAATTTACAAAACTCAAAGTAATATTTTAACAACATTTCTCTCTATCACGCCAAATCTGATTGCCTGTTTAATTGACCAATATTTTCAGAAAAGTTCAGGTATATAATATTATATATGTTTTCAACATATACTTTCAGTTTTGCTTAGCTTAGGGGTAACGATTCAGCATACAGCATATGTTTATAACTATAACATACATTAAAGTAACGTGGCTCGAAATGAGAATTGCTTATCTTTTGCCTAATTCTCTTTAATACATAAGTAAATAGAAAAACTTTCTTGAAACATTGTTCACAACTGTATCAGTTGTATGTTATGAGGAACTACAGGGGTCAGCCTCACTCATAAAGCAGCGGCTCATTCACCAGGTCTGACTTCGACAGGATTTAGATGTCATGTCAGCAAGTCATCTTTGTTCAAGTAATTACGAAAAAATATTATGTTTGTACTTAGAGGTATCTCTTCTGTCCCTGCTGGTTAGTCGTTATACTCTACCCCGTAGACTTGTCAATCCATTATACACTTCACTCATCTCAAGCTGTATTCTCTCGCATTAGTGTTGATAATAGTAGGGTAAATATATTTGATTTGTGCGTAATAAGAAAATGCCTGAAAATAAAAAGCTTCTGCTTTTAGGTGGATCGGTGGTGTTTTTATTACAAAATTATGCCATTCGATCATAAATTATTTATCCAGAAAAGGTATTATATTACATAGCGTAGTGGGAGCACACTTGCCACGCACTTTCAACGATTGCCTGTGGATTCTAGTCGTGTTGAAGGAGAATTAACTGGAAACCAATCCTTAATTATATTCACCTGTTCACCCAGTAGTAATTACAAACCTGGTTGTAAACCGATTGTGTTCCAGAGAAAATTAGTTGGGTAAGGTTTAACGAGCAATTTTTAAGGTAAGGATCCAATTCGGCTGAAAGGTTTCAGAAACCTTCAACTCCTTAAAAAAACGCACAACAATGCCAGATGCTTCTAAGTTAAAATCGTTATCAGCTGGACTCAATGTGAACTTTTTAAAGGTTTAAAATCATTCTGGACTCAATATAAAAGTCTCGCGAGACTCAACAAAGTCAAACTATCTAGGACTGGCCAACTTAGGCACTAGAATTAACAAACTTAAAGTCACTGTGACTCAATCAAAGCCTAAGTCCAAAAAGGGGTATCAAATTCAATATAATTTTTACTTTTTTTTTCTTTATTTTAAAATGGCATATAAATACAAATAAAAGACAAGATACCGAAGCACCATACCATTGTGGAACACCACAGGATACAACACCAGCAACATAGCACTATTCCAATACAAAACAAATACACCAAACCAATACTTAAATACAAGCGCACCATGGAAATACAAGTACACGAACCAGGGCCCCGCGCAAATGCTGCTATACAAGGGAACAGAACTATACCATAAAAACACTGTTAAGGCACTGTAAAGGTAGAACCAGAAATACAGAACTGTGTTTCACAACAGGTAAATACAGAATACACAAATACAAATTAAACACATATAAGCTCTCAACAAACTAAGTCAACAAACTAAGCGCCAAGCCATTTTGACTATATAGTACTGGGACAGAAGGTTTTTGGGATGGGACTGAAGGAATGAAGCAAGAGTTAAATTAGAAGAATCCCCTAGAGAAGGGCTGAGAGATCCCCTCAGCAACACCAACCGCAAATCACGGGCATCGGATCCACCGTCACCCGTCTCAACAACACCCTACCTCGACTCACCTCACAAGGGGGCCCACAGGCCGGTGCCAGCGAGGGAGCAACCTCACCCGGTCCCTGCCCCGCTAAATCTACAGCCTCCACCACAACACCCTGCTCATCCTCCATATGCGCCAGAGTATCCTCACACTCAGTGGAACGCATCCGGCCAGCTTTCCTCCTCCGCTTCTGCTCAGGCACCAGCGAAGACAGACGCGACGCTGCATGAATGTGACGAGGGGGACCCACACCCTCCATTGGAGAGGCAGCCGGAGACGCGGGGAAAGCCCTCACCCCTAGAGGCTCCACAGGCGGAGCAACCTCACCAGACCCACTCACCAAAGCAGAAGGGAACACCTCCAGGGGAACTTCCTCCACCACCACAACAATAGGCTCACTGTGAATCTCTACCGGCACATTCGACTGTATACACAGACCGACAGGCTTATCCTCAACTATACACACCAGCGGTCCAGCGACACCCGGTATCACAGGGCGCTCTACCGATTCCTCGCACGCATCCGGAGGTCCACCTTCCAGGAGACTGGGAGGCAGGACAACACCACCAGCCGATGCTCTCCCTGGAGCTTCCGGAGTCTTGAGAGGCGGAGAATCACCTTCCCAGACGATATTGACTTGGTCAGGAGCCCCAATGGAGCACACCTCTGCCAGATGACCCAGCAGTTCACACCTATAACATGTGCAAGGCTGGCCTGAATAGAGAACAGAGTGCAAACCTCATCAGGGATATCGAAGACGGTATATTCCGCATCAGGGATTCGTCCTGGTGCCAGCAAACATCCCCTTGCAATAGCCAGCAGAGACCTGGACTCTAGTCCAGCCGAAGAAGTCTGCTGAAGAGAAGACAATGACGACCCCATCCTTGAGCAACTGTACCTGGCACCAGAAGGGTACCACACAGGGCACGGAACAATCACCGACTTCACGTCTCGCTCGTCAACAGAGCACCAATACGTGGGTACGTCTGCACCCTCTGGCAGCCGACCGTCGAATACAATATTTACTGAGAAAGCTAAAGTCCTTGGCTTAGCGAGGTCAAAGTCTCCTTATGGAGTGACATTTATAAAGCCACCTAACCCCTCCCGAAATGTGAAATTCACTGATAATAATAAAAAATAATCACAAATTCTGACCTTACACACTACAATAAATTACAAGTATTGTAAAACTAGTGGCTCCTCAGAGATGAAATAAATTAGACCTCCCTCTGCTAGTTTCTTCAGACCAGTGAAGGAGGATCAAAGCAGCCCAGAAGTAAACTATATCAATGACAAATGTGCTTCACCAATTACACACAGAAATCCCAATAGCGTGATGCATAAAATTAACAAATCCACAAGGGCCGTTATCTTGAGAAGATTTCGGGGCTTTTAGTGTCCCCGCGGTCCGGTCCTCGACCAGGCCTCCACCCCCAGGAAGCAGCCCGTGGCAGCTGACTAACACCCGAGTACCTATTTTACTGCTAGGTAACAGGGGCATACGGTGAAAGAAACTCTGCCCATTGTTTCTCGCCGGCGCCCAGGATCGACCCCGGGACCACAGGATCACAAGTCCAGCGTGCTGTCCGCTCGGCCGACCGACCCGCCGTGACGAGGATTCGAACCTGCGTCCGAGAGCATCTCAGGCACTGCCTTAATCGACTGAACTATGACATGGTATAAGAATTGCAACCAGAAATTCTACTGAATTTACTTGGATCCAAGTAAATGTAATGAAGTAATGGCGAAGAGGTAGAAGGGCCTAGTGACATAGCTCGAGTGCATGGGGGAATTGTGTAAAATCCTGGTTTGTCTCTCGAAGAGGCTGAAGGATCCAAGAAAATTCAGTAGAATTTCTGGTTGAAATTCTTATACAATGTCGTAGTCCAGTCGATTAAGGCAGCGCCTGGGATGCTCTCGGACGCAGGTTCGAATCCTCGTCACGGCCCTTGTGGATTTACTCATCTGCTGCACCAACTTAATTAATGCCCTCTCATAGTACACTAAACTTAACTACTTCTAGTACTTAATGTGCTTGAACTTACACAACAGATGCTCATTCAAGTAATAACAAAAGTGTATACCAATTAAACTATTCATACACCGAGATTACTTATCCATAGGGTTGGCTGCCCTGGAGAATGACACATATACGCAACACTTACACTACTGCCTGCCGGCTACCAAACATTCCCGCTCACTCATTAACAAACAGCTGCATATTTTGACATCTCACTAAAAGATATAAATAAAACATTAGAGTATGATTGTGTTGTCTGGATTATATATGAACAAATATAAAATCCATTTATATCAGATACATTAAACATATACTTTGTCATTTGTTTTAAGAATTATTTGGTTATCTGAATAAACACATTCAAAACTTAATAATTTAATTTATTAATAAAGTTAGGATGCAATGCATATTTAGTATATGGTGTATACACTAGGTCATTTCAACTTTCTTCTACTGTACCTGTCACTCAATGTGTGGACCGCAGCCTCGGTCTGGATGTGGGAATATCTGACCAACCCCCCATTGTGTCAGGTGTATGCAAAGTATGTGTATATGAGCTTGGTTGCTCACACCTGTAGGCTGTGATCCCTCGTGCGGTTGTCATCCTCCACACAAATCCTACAGTAGCTTTCTTACAATTTATACATCACTTAGAGTCTCAGGCTAGGTTAAGCAAGACACCTTCTGATACATTTTCCCAGGAGCACCAAAGCAAGAGCAAAATACTTAATATAAATTTAACAAATATATACTGAAAGTAATCTTAATACGTTCTATTGTTAGTGATTCACACGTAACAGTAGAAATTAGTCGCGTCTTCCTGGCATACCATAATAGATCACATTGGTCCTCGTACAACAGAAATTAACACATTATCTCTTCCCAGCTGTTTTATTTTCTGAAAGGCTACACCACTGTATGATTATTGTACACACAAAAAATTTAATAACAAATATATCTCACAAAGTAGAAATATATATCAATGCAGACTAAACTACATTTTAAGTCACATGCACTCTAAATATGTTAATGCTACAAATTAACTTCTACCGCTTTCACTTCTTAATCAATGCTACAAATGGTTAGCAAATATTTATGCACATTGGCAGGAACACTCTATAAAAGATTATCCGTTAAGAAAAATCAACTTTGAACATCAGGGACATAGACAGCTCATTGGAGAAAAAAAAGAGCTTCTAATTCTGATAAAATCAGTAGGATTTGAACCTGCACACTTAGTACTCCCAAGCCCACACACTAGACCATAACATACGACATGGTTAAAAGCAATGCAACCTGGAATTTAACTGAATCCTCTAGGGTTTCTGAGGCTTCCACTGAAGCCCAATCAGGGTTTCATACATTACTCTCACGCACTCTGGTTGTGGTCCAGGCGTTCTACCTCCAACGCTTCTCTTCAAATGCACAATGTAACCACAGAGTGCATTTTCTCGTTGATACATCACGTTGAGTGACTTCAAAGTGCCCCAGTAATGTTATGACAAATTTGCTTTATTTTTCTCAACATGCCCTCGACTCAAGACCATTTCTTTTAGAGGTTGACCCCACAAACGCATTCATCAATTTTTACATGCTGTTCATTCAAAACGGGAATTTTCTCAAATATAAATTATTATTATAATATATTAGCATATTGTACATATATTGGCATAGGTTTGGTTAGGTGTTTAGGTTCTGTTTAGGCGATTATTTGTATTTGTAGTACGTGGGTGAAGCATTAACAGTGTTGTGGTTCGAACAAAATTAGTCAGTGAAGTACTTGTTCCAGAAGTGTTCGAACGTTAATCAGTTGTGAGTCGTGTGTAACAGCCCCTTCTCCAAACAAAGACCCCAAAGTGATTTCATACACCTGCTAAACCCCCGGTTTATGAATGAAAAACGGTTTACACACGACTCACAACTGATTTCGTTCAAACACTTCGGAACAAGTGCTTCACTGACGAATTTTGTTCGAACCACGACGCTGTACCTGCTTCATCCATGTACTACAAATACAAATAATCGCCAACAGAACCTAAACACCTAACTTAACCTAACCGATGCCTATGTAAGCACAATATGCTAATATATTATAACATTAATTTATATTTTAGAAAATTTCCGTTTTGAATGAACAGTATATAAAAAATTATGATTGTGTCTGTGGGGTCGACCGCTGGATGTAATGGACTCGAGTCGAAGACGGGTTGATGATGTGAACGGTTTTTCGTTCATAAACGGGATTTGGAGGGTGCATGGAATCACTTTTGGGTCTTTGTTTGGAGGCCGAGCTGATTTTTCTGGCTGGTGTGGTATCATTAGAATCGGGTTCTCAAGCTGTGTGAAAATATTCCCACCTATTTATTAAACATTTAGTTAATTAACTAAATGTTTAGTAATGTTATAATTAAGTATATAGCAAGAAATTATAATTTATATTGCTGTATAAAACTACTGAAATTAATTTGAAGTAAAAATTTATCCTGAAAAGGAGACTAATAAATTCCCTCATTGCCACGAGAAAAAACGAGCTGCCACGTCAGCAATTTAATGCGTTGTAGCCCATATATATCTCGCATTACAAATTTTAAAGGTTCAGTCTGAGGACTGAATCCGCTATAAAATAATACAAATAATTATTAATAAGCTTACTCAAAAGAAATCCAATTTAAACAACTCTCCTTCCGGGAATAAAAATAATGTTATGCAAGCACGAATGGTTCCTGCCCAGGCAGACGAAAGACGCCATTACGGTATGCCTCCCGCGAGCTACACGCTGTTGAGTGCTGCGAATTCTCGTGAATTTCGAGATATCCTCCAGCTAATCTCCACTTCGACCTCGCCAAATTATTGGGACGTACCTTATTTCAGCTTCTATCACGTTAAGAATTAATGGTCATTAGCTTTCTTAATTGTGTTGATGTGGTTATAAGGCCGGACAATCAACCCCAGAATGGGTAAGTGTCCCTCATAACTAAAAATAAAATGTTACTTGTACTATCTGCTAAGTAGATGTTGTTTACATTTTTTACAATGTAACAATGAGAGCTTCAGCGGCACAAACAGATAAGCAGCAGTCCTAAGTAATAGTTAAATTTATTTATTCTCAAGTTGAAATAATTGAGTTTAATTCAATTTATTTAATTAAATTTAAATATATAACCCTCAAGCTTGTGAAGAGTTTATTTCTGTGAAATCAAAGTATACAGTCCACTATGTTCTAAAGAAATACACAATAAATCACCATTAATAAGAATTGAATTAAATTAAATAAATTAAACCCATATTCCCATAAGTAAATTCCCAAAACAAGCTAAACACAATCTATTTGTAATTGTTTCTCCTATGCTAATGTGGTCTCATCACAAGAATATATAAAAACAATCATACCAAGCTTTCAACTGTCATTACCATTTAAATACTATTTATATCTAACTGGCAACCGTCCCTGGAGTTCCAGCGAAATTCCTCAGAGAGGAATTGGTTGGTTCACGTCCAAGGTTGGTTCACCACTAACCTTGGACGAAATCCTTACGCCCTTCCCTGCCGTCCTCCAGACAATGACCTAAAAGTGATTCCATCCAGCCGCCAAACCCCCTGTTTATGAATGAAAAACGGTTTACACACGACTCACAACTGATATCGTTCGAACACTTCCGGAAATAGTGCTTCACTGACGAATTTTGTTCGAACCACAACGCTGTAAACAGCCCGTCCTCCAAACAAAGATCCAAAAGTGGTTCTATGCACCCGCCAAACCCCCTGTTTATGAATGAAAAGCGATTTACACACGACTCACAACTGCTGAAGTTCGAACATATCCGGAACAAGTGCTTCACTGACGAATTTTGTTCGAATCACAACGCTATAAATGCTTCACCCACGTACTACAAATACAAATAATCGCCAACAGAACCTAAACACCTAACCTAACCTAACCTATGCCTATATATGCACAATATGCTAATATATTATAATATTAATTTATACTTGAGAAAATTTCCGTTTTGAATGAACAGCATATTAAAATTTATGAATGCGTCTGTGGGGTCGACCACTGGATGTAATGGACTTGAGTCGAGGACCGGATGGCCCTTCCAGCTGTGGATCTGTTTAATTATTCACCTGTGTTTCTGGATACTAGGCATTCTCGACTATCTGCCAACAAACTGTAGTTAGTTCTAGGACGCTATTACAATGTTACCCGCCCCCTAGATCTTGCTCACAGGCACCTCCTCTCCTTTAGTTCCAACGTTTGTGCTCGGCATATCTCTTGTGCCAGGTAAGTACGACGGGCTCACCACAGTCTGTGCTGCTTGGAACTTTTTGTTCCGAATAGCTGAATCTAAAACAACAACACGCTTGTTCTCTCTTAAATTCACTATCTCTGCATGGGTACAGCACTCCCTAGCTGTGCAAACACTATGACACTAGTGCACCATCTAAATTTATACCGCTGTATTAATATTCCAGTCTACTGTATGCTGCCTGTGGCTACAAGTACTGGGCCCCATAAGGAACTCGACTCAATAAAAATAATTGTCACGAGGCTCTTTTCGACTGAGATGGCATCACTGGTCCTGTTAAACTTTGCCACTGTTGAAAGACATTACTCTTCCATTACCATTACAGTTTAACTGATAGATCAAACCACTGTTGTGTGTAGCTCCTGGGTTTGTATGTTAGCTGATGTAACACACTCAGCACCTGGGCTTTTCCAGTTTCATTCACTCTGAATGTTCTGTTTTGATATCACGCCACCTCAAGATTTCACTTGGATGGTTAGACACGGATGCATCTTCCATTTACTCAGAATTAGTGCTACCTTCCTTAGTGCACTTTCAGCCTCATGTCCTTCCTTGGCACGCCAATATTCTTGAAAAAAGTATGTCATCCACTCCTCTGAAGAATTTTACCATCAACATCAGGTCTGTTCCCATTGGTGTACTTGCAGGGGTTGAGCTTTGGCTCTTTGGTCCCCACCTTCTGGTGTGGCAGTTTGTCTATTCTTTTAGCCTTCATATTAAAGGTCCAGTAAAATCTGTCTTCCAAGACCAACTCCTGGGCTCACACTCACTGGTGGGTGTCACAATAATCTTCTTTTGGTTCCGTCCTTACTGACACAGCATCAATTTGACGAGGTACATTCAACAGGTGTGGAGCAACAGGTGGCAGTTTTTATCCTACTTTTTATCTCTGATAGGAGTGATACGCCTGGGACAATCCTTGGGCTTCTTTGCAAAATGTCTTGACTTTGTTTTTCACAAATTGGTCCCGACGGTCCGCATTTTGATCTGTTATCATGACAACGTCCTGTTCTCGACTTCTCGAACATTTCATCATTGCTTCCGTCTGGTCGGGAATCTGTCCTCACCCTCATCACCGATTAATTTTCCCCTAAGTCGTAACATCACATTCACACTGACTTAACCTATGCTCGCCTAAGTTTACAATGGTTATCTTGAGATAACCATGGTGGCAAAAACGTTAAAATGAACGATAACGAAGGTTACTGAGTGTATAAAAACTCACGCAGGATGAGCCATATGCTAGGCTGAGATGAAATCATGACACCTACTATATCCAACGTTACTTGATGACCAAACTACACACCAGAAGACGAGACGACGACTCATCTTCTGGTGTGTGGTTTGGTCTGTATATCTTCAGCCACATTATTGTGACTCATCGTCTCCAACTTTGCTCTGTTGGTTCTGACCTAAGGTTTTTATTATTCCTTATTTATACCAATTACTTCCCATACAAGCATACACGTAACCGTTTGTTGACGTGTGTATGCCTGGTGTGTGAATTAATATATTGGGACTGAGTGATTGGGCCTCAGTGCCTATGCTAACTTTGCCCTTTGTCAGGTCTTATATGGAAATTAGATTATCCGCCTCAATTAACACTTTGTCAGGAGACTTCTAGGATAATAAATCATCGCCCTCCCCACTATGTCAAGCGCTTACTATCATTATCAATTATCTAGATTTTGGAAAAACTGCTGGGATGCTCAATTCTCTTAGCCATAGTATATACGTTACTGGGATTACAATATCATCCTTCATCAAGAAGTTACTGGATTGATTACTTTATGTAATGAACAATTATTAATAATATTGTATTGTTAAGTAATGACAACAATTAATATATTTATGGTTTTCCTCAGTTAACCGGGGAACTGACACAGCTGAAGTTGTCGTGGCAATTTTAGGAACAAGATCAGACCCTCGCTGCTCCGTCCTCTTTCTTGTAGATGACAAACCTTCCTCCACCTCTCTCTTCACGGTATGAACATCATACTTGCTCAAATAATTTTGCTATAATACACATTTTTTTCAAATTTTGTTGCTGAATATAATTAATGTTGATAAACTCACCATGAACGTGTATGTATTTCCATAGGGGTTCATGTCTCACCGACCTCCGTGGAGTGTGACAGTGTTTGAGGCGACAGAAGGCGGCCAGAACGCCAACGTGACACTGACGAAGCTCTCCCGGGTGGTCGCTCACGCTAGGCGGGTAGGTCTCACTTATGTATCATCACTTTCCTATTGCTAACTACATATTAATGGCTACCTATCAGTGACGACTCTCGCACACCCGGCCAAAATTACTGAAAGGGAATATTTTATTTATTAAGACATAATAACTTGCACAATGAGACTGAGATCAATTTTTGTCTCGGTTTCAATGTGTTACTTTAATCCACCAAGATGGCGTATTGCAGAGCCCTGACGTGAGTTTAGTCGAGTGTGCTCTACAGATTATGAGGTTTTCATTAACCTATGGAAGGACATCTATGATATCATGTATCATCGAGTACAAAAGAGGTCCATGATTGGTCACAACACATCATCTAAAATCACAGAGTGAGAGCACTCATTCTAGCAGCCCTGGTCGACGGTAGAAATATGTGATGAAAAACTACGATAGTCAAAGTACTTTTCATTGCCACAGGAAGTTATTGTGCATTACAACTGTCTGTATGAGAAACTTTGGCTGAGCCGTTTTGTGGTCGTTGCAGCAATCAAGTGGAAGTCAGCTGAGTTCGGAGGAGCAGCTTGGATTATTTTTTATGTGTGCACACAAAGCCAGGCTGCTGGTGTGTGAATACCAGAAAGGTTATTGGACTCAATTCGGAAAGACAGGTCCTACCACATGGGATAAAGGACGTTCATCAGGATGTCATGCAACAATAATGAAGTTCGTACCGACAAAAAAATACAGAGTTGTACCATATGCACAATGCACTCGGAAGAGGATTCACCTCAACGTTACAAGCAAGCAGTTGTCTTTGAAACTGTGTATTAAATTACAGCTAACATGGTTGTGCTTGGTGAGGTTAGGAGGTGCTCTCATGGTACACTCACCTCCCGAGCTGAGCCAACTATCACAGCAGCCTTGACTGGCTAATCAATGTACTTTATCCCTGTTCACTGGACTTTATCGTCCATCTTTATCCAGGTGAGGAGTGTTGTGATATGAAAATATATCATGTATATATTGTGTATTGGCAAGGCACTGCACATCAAGGAACTTCAGCCATCAACAGCAAGCTAACACTGCTATCTTCGAGGCCAAGGCGGATCATCCAACATACTGCTCCAGCTAACATTGAAACACTGGGGACGGGCAAGCTGCAGTCGGCCTAGTGGTCTATGCCACACTTGCCACACTGGACTCTCGATTATATATTCGGCTGCTTCAGCCAAATTATAGTTACTTTTACTCTGACTTTGAAGATGTTGACAGGATCAACGAAACACACATATCAGCGTCACGCCATTATAACTGTAAAATGAATTTTGGAGAGAAACTTTTTCACCTTCCATCTCTAACAGAGAGGAAGCTAAGAAATCAGAGAAGATTCGCGCTAGAATAATTAATCTCAGCATATCTCTACATATGTATCAAGCAGTCTATCAAGTTATATCATCATCTAGCTATTACCCTAACAGGCTATCTCTCTGTCTTCCCTCGTCTGTGCTTCCTCTCTGAAGAAACACTGAAACATATTTATGGGTTTCGGGTGCTTTTTTTCCTTTCTCTTCTATTCTCTTCATTTCGTTTTTTTTCAGTAAGAACTCCACCTGTCTCTAGCTGTCTCTCCAGCTAGCTATATCTCTATCGACCTCTTTCTCTATCTAGCTATTGCTGTCTCCCAACTTGTCCTCAGGGAGGGTCTATTCCCATAGTAATCACTTCAGAAGCATTATGTGATTTACGTTATTATCGTCTCCCAATCCATGGTTATATTAGGTTAAGGTTAAGTTTGGTTAGGTTAAAACAAAGTGTTATTCTCAAACATGTATAATATGAAATTATTTTTTTTTTTAACTATCCCCTAGAGCACTGGTTCCCAAACTGCGGGTCATGGCTCCCTGCAGGTCCATTATCAAATATGTTCGAGGCCATAAATTGAGGCAGTGTACAGGTTACGACACTCAAAGGAAGAAAAAAATAACAACAATTATATTTATACACAGAAAGTAATCGCAGTAACGTGACAGCATCAATGAGAAAACCATTGATGCAGTTATAGTGAATATTCTCTTTGTATTGGAAGAAGAGCATCAGAGGTAAAACAAGTCCTGTATGACAGAGGCAGAGTGCAAGTGGGGATTGAGTGAAAATGCTGTCCTGGCTTCAGTAGAAGTCTCAGGAAATCCTTATGTGTTTAATTGAATTCCAGGTTGCAATCAACATAGTCCTGGGGACCATTCAGGTTTGTTTGCATTTGTGTTCCTCACGTGTGCCCCAAAGAATGAGGTGATTTGATAATATACTATGCCCAAGATTACCATCTGAGTGCCGGCGGGCTGATGGACAAATAGCCTCGGCTACCATCAGTTTTTGTCCGGTCGTGATGGTCGAGTGGATTAAGGTGTCCTGTACATACCAGTTGCGTTGCTCCTGGCAGTATAGGTTCGAGTCACTTCTGGGATGTGTGTTTTCAGTTATATATATATGTACAATGTGTGTGTGTGAGAAAGCTGCATGAACGCGCAAGCCATAGATCACTAAGAACTCTTTGACCCGGCCAGGATTCGAACCCATGCCGTCCAGGATCACCCCTAAATCTACACAGTACCGTCACCACCGCACCAATGATCGTCTATAAGGATTGGTCAGTCTTGGTGCTTATTAACTAAGCTCCCTGACGGACGGCATGGGTTCGAATCCTGGCCGGGTCAAAGAGTTCTTAGTGATCTATGGCTTGCGCATTCATGCAGCTTTCTCACACATGTTAGACTCAGTGGGGCCCGTGCATGCGCCAGAATTTGATGAAAAACTGTACCCAAATGGATCCATGAGTGTCGTCGGGGGTTGATCAGTCAGGGAGCTTAGTTAATAAGCACCAAGACTGACCAATCCTTATAGACGATCATTGGTGCGGTGGTCACGGTACTGTGTACGTTTAGGGGTGATCCTGGACGGCATAGGTTCGAATCCTGGCCGGGTCAAAGAATTCTTAGTGATATATATATATATATATATATATATATATATATATATATATATATATATATATATATATATATATATATATATATATATATATATATATAAATATATATATCTACATTTGAGTGAGGGGGGAAGGGTGATGTGGCATTACATTTGAGTGAGGTGGGAAGGATGATGTGGCATTAACACAAGACAGAACACTAGAGGATATTAATAGGGTATTAAAAGTATCAACACAAGACAGAACAGAAACAATGGGTATTGAATAGAAGTGTTTGTAGAAAGCCTATTGGTCCATATTTCTTGATGCTTCTATATTGGAGCGGAGTCTTGAGGTGGGTAGAATATAGTTGTGCAATAATTGGCTGTTGATTGCTGGTGTTGACTTCTTGATGTGTAGTGCCTCGCAAACGTCAAGCCGCCTGCTATCGCTGTATCTATCGATGATTTCTGTGTTGTTTACTAGGATTTCTGTGGCGATGGTTTGGTTATGGGAAGAGATTATATGTTCCTTAATGGAGCCCTGTTGTTTATGCATCGTTAAACGCCTAGAAAGAGATGTTGTTGTCTTGCCTATATACTGGGTTTTTTGGAGCTTACAGTCCCCAAGTGGGCATTTGAAGGCATAGACGACGTTAGTCTCTTTTAAAGCGTTCTGTTTCGTGTCTGGAGAGTTTCTCATGAGTAGGCTGGCCGTTTTTCTGGTTTTATAGTAAATCGTCAGTTGTATCCTCTGATTTTTGTCTGTAGGGATAACGTTTCTATTAACAATATCTTTCAGGACCCTTTCCTCTGTTTTATGAGCTGTGGAAAAGAAGTTCCTGTAAAATAGTCTAATAGGGGGTATAGGTGTTGTGTTAGTTGTCTCTTCGGAGGTTGCATGGCTTTTCACTTTCCTTCTTATGATGTCTTCGATGAAACCATTGGAGAAGCCGTTATTGACTAGAACCTGCCTTACCCTACAGAGTTCTTCGTCGACTTGCTTCCATTCTGAGCTGTGGCTGAGAGCACGGTCGACGTATGCGTTAACAACACTCCTCTTGTACCTGTCAGGGCAGTCGCTGTTGGCATTTAGGCACATTCCTATGTTTGTTTCCTTTGTGTAGACTGCAGTGTGGAAACCTCCGCCCTTTTCCATGACTGTTACATCTAGAAAAGGCAGCTTCCCATCCTTTTCCGTCTCGTAAGTGAAACGCAGCACGGAACTCTGCTCAAATGCCTCCTTCAGCTCCTGCAGATGTCTGACATCAGGTACCTGTGTAAAAATGTCGTCAACATACCTGCAGTATATGGCCGGTTTCAAGTTCATGTCGACTAAGACTTTTTGCTCGATGGTACCCATGTAGAAGTTTGCAAACAGGACACCTAGGGGAGAACCCATGGCGACCCCATCTACTTGCTTATACATGTGCCCATCCGGGCTCAAGAAGGGTGCCTCTTTAGTACAAGCTTGGAGTAGTTTCCTCAGAATACTTTCTGGCATGTCAAGAGGAGTACAGGCTGGATCACGATACACTCTGTCGGCTATCATTCCGATTGTCTCGTCCACAGGTACGTTGGTAAACAGCGATTCTACGTCCAACGAGGCTCTTATCCCTGTGGCCCGTGCGCCCCGCAGTAAGTCCACAAATTCCTTTGGAGACTTCAGGCTGAAGGCGCAAGGAACATAAGGAGTCAGCAGGCCGTTGAGTCGCTTCGCCAATCTGTACGTGGGTGTGGGTATCTGGCTAATGATTGGCCGAAGTGGGTTTCCAGGCTTGTGCGTCTTGACATTTCCATACGCATATCCAGGTTTATATTCCCCAATGATCTTTGGCAGGTGGAGTCCGGATTTCTTGGCGTTCACAGTTTCGATCAGTTTGTTGACCTTTGCTTTTAATTCGGCTGTAGTGTCCTTCGTTACCCTTTGGAACTTAGTTTGGTCAGAGAGTATGATGTTCATTTTCGCCAGATATTCGTCTTTTTTAAGAATGACATATATTGGCGACTTGTCACCTCTCCTGACAACTATCTCCTTGTTCTCACGAAGGCTTTTAGCTGCCGCTCTAAGCTCGGGGGACAGTATGGTGCTTCTGTAGTTGCCTCGATTCTTTCCTCCTTCTGCAATAAGTTCTGCTTGTAAGGTATCTTTGGTAGTGACCTTCTTTTGTGTCTCGAGGTCGAATATGTCGTCCAACAGAATTTCCAACTCCACTTTCCGGGCCATTTCACTCGGTCTGGACATAACATGACAGTTTATGCCCAGATTTAGGAGAGTGACTTGGTCCTCAGTGAGGTTAATTCCTGCAAGGTTCAGGAAGCCATCTCTTGGTCGTGGAATTGCCATAGGTCCTCCATATAATGTTGTTAGTTTCTTGATAATCCTTGTTTCAGTGCTGAGGTGATGTTGGTCTGTGAGGATGTCGAGGTGTTGTTCAATGCGGGTACGGATACTATGGTCGATGTTGCTATTTCTCCACTCGTTTGTAGCATGAAGTAGTTGCGTTTTGTTGTCTTTGATTTCATTCTCTGCCTTGTATATCTGATCACGAATCAGATCCTGGCGATATTTTATCGTGAAGGCTTGATTCCTTGCTGCTGGGTCGTGCACTTTAACATTAGTATATTTTGGTAGCAGTCTTTCCTGTAGACATATATTATTAAATATGACCGAAAAAGTAAGATTAATAATTCTAACACGAATTTTCTCAATCTTTCGTACATTATGCTTCACTGTTGGAGGTAAATCAAAAATCACTTCTCCAAAATTCATTTTTATTTCTATCAAAGACATCATATGACTTCAAAGACATCAAAGACTTCTTATGAAGACATCATAAGAAGGAAAGTGAAAAGCCATGCAACCTCCGAAGAGACAACTAACACAACACCTATACCCCCTATTAGACTATTTTACAGGAACTTCTTTTCCACAGCTCATAAAACAGAGGAAAGGGTCCTGAAAGATATTGTTAATAGAAACGTTATCCCTACAGACAAAAATCAGAGGATACAACTGACGATTTACTATAAAACCAGAAAAACGGCCAGCCTACTCATGAGAAACTCTCCAGACACGAAACAGAACGCTTTAAAAGAGACTAACGTCGTCTATGCCTTCAAATGCCCACTTGGGGACTGTAAGCTCCAAAAAACCCAGTATATAGGCAAGACAACAACATCTCTTTCTAGGCGTTTAACGATGCATAAACAACAGGGCTCCATTAAGGAACATATAATCTCTTCCCATAACCAAACCATCGCCAGAGAAATCCTAGTAAACAACACAGAAATCATCGATAGATACAGCAATAGCAGGCGGCTTGACGTTTGCGAGGCACTACACATCAAGAAGTCAACACCAGCAATCAACAGCCAATTATTGCACAACTATATTCTACCCACCTCAAGACTCCGCTCCAATATAGAAGCATCAAGAAATATGGACCAATAGGCTTTCTACAAACACTTCTATTCAATACCCATTGTTTCTGTTCTGTCTTGTGTTGATACTTTTAATACCCTATTAATATCCTCTAGTGTTCTGTCTTGTGTTAATGCCACATCATCCTTCCCACCTCACTCAAATGTAATGCCACATCACCCTTCCCACCTCACTCAAATGTAGATATAAAATCAGGGAAACGCAAGTTCTAATCAGTTGTGTATTTGTGAAGTCTTTGAAAATGTAATAAGTTTTACGAAACGCGCCCGTGTCGCGTCAGACTAGAAATAAAAATGAATTTTGGAGAAGTGATTTTTGATTTACCTCCAACAGTGAAGCATAATGTACGAAAGATTGAGAAAATTCGTGTTAGAATTATTAATCTTACTTTTTCGGTCATATTTAATAATATATGTCTACAGGAAAGACTGCTACCAAAATATACTAATGTTAAAGTGCACGACCCAGCAGCAAGGAATCAAGCCTTCACGATAAAATATCGCCAGGATCTGATTCGTGATCAGATATACAAGGCAGAGAATGCAATCAAAGACAACAAAACGCAACTACTTCATGCTACAAACGAGTGGAGAAATAGCAACATCGACCATAGTATCCGTACCCGCATTGAACAACACCTCGACATCCTCACAGACCAACATCACCTCAGCACTGAAACAAGGATTATCAAGAAACTAACAACATTATATGGAGGACCTATGGCAATTCCACGACCAAGAGATGGCTTCCTGAACCTTGCAGGAATTAACCTCACTGAGGACCAAGTCACTCTCCTAAATCTGGGCATAAACTGTCATGTTATGTCCAGACCGAGTGAAATGGCCCGGAAAGTGGAGTTGGAAATTCTGTTGGACGACATATTCGACCTCGAGACACAAAAGAAGGTCACTACCAAAGATACCTTACAAGCAGAACTTATTGCAGAAGGAGGAAAGAATCGAGGCAACTACAGAAGCACCATACTGTCCCCCGAGCTTAGAGCGGCAGCTAAAAGCCTTCGTGAGAACAAGGAGATAGTTGTCAGGAGAGGTGACAAGTCGCCAATATATGTCATTCTTAAAAAAGACGAATATCTGGCGAAAATGAACATCATACTCTCTGACCAAACTAAGTTCCAAAGGGTAACGAAGGACACTACAGCCGAATTAAAAGCAAAGGTCAACAAACTGATCGAAACTGTGAACGCCAAGAAATCCGGACTCCACCTGCCAAAGATCATTGGGGAATATAAACCTGGATATGCGTATGGAAATGTCAAGACGCACAAGCCTGGAAACCCACTTCGGCCAATCATTAGCCAGATACCCACACCCACGTACAGATTGGCGAAGCGACTCAACGGCCTGCTGACTCCTTATGTTCCTTGCGCCTTCAGCCTGAAGTCTCCAAAGGAATTTGTGGACTTACTGCGGGGCGCACGGGCCACAGGGATAAGAGCCTCGTTGGACGTAGAATCGCTGTTTACCAACGTACCTGTGGACGAGACAATCGGAATGATAGCCGACAGAGTGTATCGTGATCCAGCCTGTACTCCTCTTGACATGCCAGAAAGTATTCTGAGGAAACTACTCCAAGCTTGTACTAAAGAGGCACCCTTCTTGAGCCCGGATGGGCACATGTATAAGCAAGTAGATGGGGTCGCCATGGGTTCTCCCCTAGGTGTCCTGTTTGCAAACTTCTACATGGGTACCATCGAGCAAAAAGTCTTAGTCGACATGAACTTGAAACCGGCCATATACTGCAGGTATGTTGACGACATTTTTACACAGGTACCTGATGTCAGACATCTGCAGGAGCTGAAGGAGGCATTTGAGCAGAGTTCCGTGCTGCGTTTCACTTACGAGACGGAAAAGGATGGGAAGCTGCCTTTTCTAGATGTAACAGTCATGGAAAAGGGCGGAGGTTTCCACACTGCAGTCTACACAAAGGAAACAAACATAGGAATGTGCCTAAATGCCAACAGCGACTGCCCTGACAGGTACAAGAGGAGTGTTGTTAACGCATACGTCGACCGTGCTCTCAGCCACAGCTCAGAATGGAAGCAAGTCGACGAAGAACTCTGTAGGGTAAGGCAGGTTCTAGTCAATAACGGCTTCTCCAATGGTTTCATCGAAGACATCATAAGAAGGAAAGTGAAAAGCCATGCAACCTCCGAAGAGACAACTAACACAACACCTATACCCCCTATTAGACTATTTTACAGGAACTTCTTTTCCACAGCTCATAAAACAGAGGAAAGGGTCCTGAAAGATATTGTTAATAGAAACGTTATCCCTACAGACAAAAATCAGAGGATACAACTGACGATTTACTATAAAACCAGAAAAACGGCCAGCCTACTCATGAGAAACTCTCCAGACACGAAACAGAACGCTTTAAAAGAGACTAACGTCGTCTATGCCTTCAAATGCCCACTTGGGGACTGTAAGCTCCAAAAAACCCAGTATATAGGCAAGACAACAACATCTCTTTCTAGGCGTTTAACGATGCATAAACAACAGGGCTCCATTAAGGAACATATAATCTCTTCCCATAACCAAACCATCGCCAGAGAAATCCTAGTAAACAACACAGAAATCATCGATAGATACAGCGATAGCAGGCGGCTTGACGTTTGCGAGGCACTACACATCAAGAAGTCAACACCAGCAATCAACAGCCAATTATTGCACAACTATATTCTACCCACCTCAAGACTCCGCTCCAATATAGAAGCATCAAGAAATATGGACCAATAGGCTTTCTACAAACACTTCTATTCAATACCCATTGTTTCTGTTCTGTCTTGTGTTGATACTTTTAATACCCTATTAATATCCTCTAGTGTTCTGTCTTGTGTTAATGCCACATCATCCTTCCCACCTCACTCAAATGTAATGCCACATCACCCTTCCCACCTCACTCAAATGTAGATATAAAATCAGGGAAACGCAAGTTCTAATCAGTTGTGTATTTGTGAAGTCTTTGAAAATGTAATAAGTTTTACGAAACGCGCCCGTGTCGCGTCAGACTAGAAATAAAAATGAATTTTGGAGAAGTGATTTTTGATTTACCTCCAACAGTGAAGCATAATGTACGAAAGATTGAGAAAATTCGTGTTAGAATTATTAATCTTACTTTTTCGGTCATATTTAATAATATATGTCTACAGGAAAGACTGCTACCAAAATATACTAAATATATATATATATATATATATATATATATAAATATATATATATATATATATATATATATATATATATATATATAAATATATATATATATATATATATATATATTTATATATATATATATATATATATATATATATATATATATATATATATGTATATATATATATATATATATATATATATATATATATATATATATATATATATATATATATATATATATATATATATATACACACACACATATATATACACTAGCTGTACCCGCCACGCGTTGCTGTGGCTCAGTCTGGTTAAATGGAAAAGAAAGAAAAGAGAAAGTGCACGTTTTTAATATGTTTAATTTCACAATGCTTGTGGGTATACAATATGTTTTGTTGTTCCATTGTCTGTGAAGTTTTACAGGTTGTCTGGTTTGCCGACTCTAGAACATGCAACATTGGCCCTGAACTTTGTTGATGGTGATTGCAAATGCCACTCGAATTGGAAATTACAATATCTTAAATTGAAATGGCATGTCTGTTGGAATCATAGGAATGCAAGGAATGAGGACATCTTCACCTTTGAAAGGTCCTGTCAAGATTGTTGCTTCTACGACGTTGCTGATTAATTTTCTACTGCAAGGCGCATGGCGTTGCAAAGCTTTAGCTGATTGATATTTCACAACATGATAATTGGCACGCAGATTTTCAATTGCCGTACGTGTGATGGTATCCCAGGTAGATCGAGTGAATTAAAATATTCTGTTGGATAACTAACTGCTTCATCTGCTTTCTCAACAGTGTCGACGGACTTGTATCGAGGAATTACAGGTAATATTTGCCTGAAATCTGCTGCAAGCAATATTAATGCGTTCCCAAATGGTATGATGTTTCCACGCAAATCTTGCAATTATCGATCAAGAGCCTCGAGCGATTTTTTATGGGCCATTGTGCATTCATCCCAAACGATAAGTTTACATATCTGCAATACTTTTCCCATGTTGGATGCTTTGGAAATGTTGCACTTGGGATTTTCAATGAATTGCATATTCAATGGCAATTTCAAAGCTGAAGTAGCAGTTCTTCCACCTGGCAACAATGTCCCAGCTATTCTGGACGATGCAAGAGCTAAGTTTATGCCATTTTGGGATCGAAATGCTGCCAGAATCAATCTAATTAGGAAGGATTTACAGTTCCTCCTGGCGCATCTAAGAAGATTTTTCCAATCACGTTATTGACAGTGTGAATTATTTGATTGTAAATGCCTTTTCGCTCAAGCGTTAGCTAAGGAATATGTGATTGCACATACAACAACAGATCACTCATGTTGTAATTTTGTTCACGACACAATTCTACATCGAACGAAGTAGCAGCAGATCAATTCGGTGATGGCACTTCCAATTGATTTAGAACTTTGTTCGCGAATTCTAAGCACAAATCTTCAATCATTATCAACGCTTCGTTGTAGATTTTAGCTGTGGCATCCATGTTCATATTTGAATTTTCCTTGCGTATTCGACGGATAATATCTTCAGCCATGTGCGATTTATATTTCTCCCATAACTCTGTTGTAGATGAAGGAGAGCAGGTGGTCAATATGATTGCAAACAATGCACAAATTTTATTTGGATGTGACGTGTTGGACGCGTTATTAATGCATACATCCCAGTGTCGGTCGTTCTCCAATAAATTCCGAGCTTGACATGCACTACGGAAAGTGGCATGTGTTACGCCGTTGACAAATCTCAGTGGCTGGAAAGACGTTGGACCGGGCACATTTACCAACAGCATGCGAAGAAAGAAGCATTCATCTTGATTGGGATGCACGGTCTACAGTCTACCTATCGTAGTTTATTTGAATATGCCAGGTTGTCCATCGACTCGGCCTCCTCGTTTGCGTCGTTCAAATGATTTTCTACTGGCATTCCATGTGTAATACGTAGGCACTTCCCAATACAGCAGTATTTTCGCAAACGCGTCATTTTGACATAACGTGAAGAAAGTAGTTATAGAAAGTGAAGAAAGTAGTATAGCCGGTGGATTCATACTGTTTGTTGTACATTTGCAGCTGTGAAACGTGCTGTCCATTTTCTTGTT
Organism: Procambarus clarkii; assembly: GCF_040958095.1. Taxonomy (NCBI): domain Eukaryota; kingdom Metazoa; phylum Arthropoda; class Malacostraca; order Decapoda; family Cambaridae; genus Procambarus; species Procambarus clarkii. The sequence goes on from NC_091222.1 coordinate 9,585,652, forward strand.
TTCAAAACAAAAGCAAAAAATACTAACGAAATATTTCAGTTCAAACGCAGATCAATCGACACAGCTCAATTTCACCACCAATTGCACTGAAAAATAAGAGAAATAGTTAAAAAAAAAAAAAACGAAATGAAAGCAATGAAGAAGAAACAAATAAGCTATACCTACGAAATAAACGTTATGGTAAACAACACAGCTCAATTCCAATGCAACGTCACACAAAATAATTAAATCAAAATGAAAATAAATAAAAATCTATGAAAATTCAATTTATCAATGCAATCGGATAAATTTATAAATTGCAATGCAATTTATCAATGCAAACATTGAAATAGAATCGTAACACATTTTGTGTATCGTGTATTGCTCTTATGTGCAACAGATTGCGCTGTTAAAAAAAAAACGCATGTTTTTACCTGTCACAGATGTGGCATGTAAATAGTAGGTATATAAAAACACGCACGTATTTGAAAGGAACGTTGAGTCAAAACTTCAAAGCAATCGGTGAAGAACTTTTGGAGATTACAGCATGTGTTGCTCTTACGTCCTACAGATGGCACTTAAAAAAAAAAAAAAATGTTTTTTTCCGATCACAGGTGAGGCTGTATATATTAGGTATGTAAAAACACTCACTTATTCGATTGCAATGTTGTGTCAAAATTTCAAAGCAATCAGTAAAGAGGTTTCAAAGATTTTCCTCACATGAAAAACACCCGAAAATCACAGCTTTTTAAAAACAGCATGTTTTTCCCCGTCACAGATGTGACATCTATATAGTATGTATATAAAAACCCACTCGGATGCATTGGGAACGTTGTGTAAAAATTCAAGGCAATCGGTGAAGAATTTTCGAAGATTAACGATTTTTAAAAAAACGAACATTTCCATTTGTATTTAAAATAGGAATAATAAATCACGAAAAATAGACACGTGATGAAAAATGAGACAGTGTCAGACCACGGAGGAAGAAGTGAAACAGGAATTTCCTTAAGTACTTTCGTATATTAATACATCTTCAGAAGGAATGATTATAAGTCAAGTATTGGACATATATATAGGCAGTAGAAAGAGGTGAAGTGAGTTGAGGTACAATGAAAAATTAATGGGAATTAGGTGGATACAAATAAGAGCCACATAAGAACTGCAGGAGCCCTATTGGCCCATGCAAGGCCGCTCCTATTTATACCCACCAATAGGCCCACACATGGATAATAATAGCATACGATAGTAAATATTTACAATGAATTAGTGAGACAAATGTGTATCAATGATCCTACTCAAATCGTCCCTTAATTGATCTATCAAAAATGGATCTAAGTTATGTAAACCTCTGCTAATGTTCAAATTACATTCTTTTGTAATATGTATTATAGCAGATTCAATTATGTTCCTGTTATAAGTGCTTTTACAATTCGTTATTGAATAAGCCATCTCCCAGTCAATTTGGTGAGTATTTTCTGAAAAATGAACAGACAAAGCATTAGACAATTGGCCATGTCTTACAGAGTATTTATGTTGCGAAATTCTACATTTCAAATCTTTAGATGTTTGCCCAACATAGAATCTATTATGGTCTTTACAAGGGATTTTATAAATGACACAATTATCACTACGAGGGCTGTTTCTAACTAATAGTTTACAAACAGTATTTTCGTAGCTAAACAATACATGTATATAAAAAAATTTCAAGGCCCTGACAATATTCTCAAACCCAGAGAAATATGGTAAACATAACACTTTCTTTGGGCGATTTTTTCACTGCAAATATTATTATAATATGTACGACGTGCTTTGCTGCGGCAAACTTCCAAAAAGTGGATAACAAAGCTTGAGACCAATAGAATCAATATTCTTAAACTCTTCATCTAAGAATTCTGGACTCACAACCCGAAGAGCTCTTAGATACATTGAAGAAAAAATCATCTTTTCACATGTATCTATGCGCTTAGAAATAATGAATATAATATAAATTATTCGTAGGTTTCTGTAGACACTAAACTTTAGTGAAAAATCTTCCTTATGAATAAGTACATCTAGGAATGGCAAACATTTATCAATTTCAGTCTCCATAGTCCATTTATAGAGGTGACTTGATCATTAAGTTTGGATACAAATTCGTCTGTGTTTTCATCTGTAGGCCATATACACAAAATATCATCAATATATCTAAACTTTGGAATGATTCCAGGGGTAATTTTTTAAACAAATTTCTTTTTGAAGAATTCCATGTACTAGTTTGAAAGCAATGGCAATAAAGGATTCCCCATTGCCATTCCAAAAGTCTGCAAATAATACTCATTATTAAATAAAAATTTACATTCTTTAATGCAGAACTTAACAAGATTGACAACAATATCAGCAGAAAGAGGTAAAATATGTGTGACGATAATCTCTTTCAAGAGAGATTGAGCCTGCTCTTCCCCATATCATTTACATCATTCTACAAGTACAAGATGCTATATTAAAGATACGTCCATCAGTATCACAAAACGTTTTGCCCAGGAAGCAAAGCGTACCTTGCACCACCCGACACGCCGGCTCTCCACCCGTCGTCAACGAGCAAACTACCCATTCTCCGCCTGCCTGCTCCTGATTGGCTGGTGTATCGCCGACAGCACACCTGCACCTGCACTCACGCCCTCTATACCTGAGTCGACGTCTGGGCCAGCTCACGCCGTCCTCCTCAGAATATCTCTGTGCTCTTAGAAGTTGACATCTCTCTCTGGTATACTAAGCCCTGGCTGTCGTGTACTAATGGAGGTGGCAGCTCTAGCCAATATTCTCAGCACCTTATTATTATTGTCTTGCACATTAATTTTTTTTAGAGTAAATTTTCACATCTATTAATTATTCATGTTGTTTTGTTTGTTGACTTGTTTTGAATTTTACGTAAGCCAAGGGATTGTCTTTGTTCATATCTTGTTTTCTAAAGTAATTAAAATTTCATTGTTTATATTTTGTGTTTTGCGTGTCTTCCCATTACCTTACCACAGACAAACAGGCAAGCAGTCTCTTTTTTTTTTATGTAAGTGTGACCAGGCATTGACACCTGCCATTGGAGGACTGCCGAACATCAACACTCCAACACTTTACCGTCACATATGTAAAACATGGAATACATGGATAATATAGCAATCGCAAATGAGAGGAGATTGAAGACAGAGAATCTATCAAGTGCTAGGCAAAGGAATAGTCACCGCGAACAGGTGGTGGTTGACACAATCATCCATTTGCATGTTCTAGAACTTCTAAACTCTCAATAATTAGATTATTAGTACGGTTAGTTAAATTAGAGTCTTAACACAACGGATTTTATCTTATTGTGTCAAGGGTCAGTATTTGGGGTGTCGGAAATTTCCGACAACAGATTTTTTGGTGCATAGTGGCGGTGTTGACGTGAACAGGTGGAGCAGGTGTCACGGTGCATGGTGGTGGTGTTAACATGAACAGGTGCGGCAGGCGTCGTGGTGCGTGACGGTGGTGTTGGTGTCAACAGGTGCGGCAGGTGTCGTGGTGTGTGACAGTGGTGTCAACAGGTGCGGCAGGTGTCGTGATGCATGACGGTTACCTTGAGGTGCTTCCGGGGCTTAGCATCCCCGCGGCCCGGTCGTCGACCAGGCCTCCTAGATGTTGGACTGATCAACCAGGCTGTTGGACGCGGCTGCTCGCAGCCTGACGTATGAGTCACAGCCTGGTTGATCAGGTATCCTTTGGAGGTGCTTATCCAGTTCTCTCTTGAACACTGTGAGGGGTCGGCCAGTTATGCCCCTTATGTGTAGCGGAAGCGTGCTGAACAGTCTCAGGCCTCTGATATTGATAGAGTTCTCTCTCAGAGTACCTGTTGCACCTCTGCTTTTCAACGGGGGTATTCTGCACATCCTGCCATGTCTTCTGGTCTCATGTGATGTTATTACTGTGTGCAGGTTTGGGACCAGCCCCTCAATTATTTTCCACGTGTAAATTATTATGTACCTCTCCCGCCTGCGCTCAAGGGAGTACAGATTTAGGCTCTTTAGTCGGTCCCAGTAATTTAGATGTTTTACTGAGTGGATTCTGGCAGTAAAAGATCTCTGCACGCTCTCCAGGTCAGCAATTTCTCCAGCTTTGAAAGGGGCTGTCATTGTGCAGCACTACTCCACTCTAGAGAGCACAAGCGTTTTGAAAAGTATCATCATCGGTATAGCATCTCTTGTGTGAAAAGTTCTTGTTATCCAACCTGTCATTTTCCTTGCAGTTGTGACGGCTAATTTATTGTGTTCTTTAAAGGTAAGGTCTTCCGACATGAGTACACCCAGATCCTTTACATTGCCTTTTCGTTCTATGTTATGATTTGCCTGAGTTTTGAACGTGGTTTCCGTTTTTATATTTTCCTTTTTTTCCGTAGCGCATGAGCTGGAACTTATCTTCGTTAAACACCATATTATTTTCTGTAGTCCATAGAAAGACCTGATCTACATCTGACTGGAGGTTCGCCGTGTCCTTTATGTTGCCTACTCTCATGAAAATCCTAGTGTCATCTGCAAAGGATGATACAGTGCTATAGGTTGTGTTCTTGTCTATGTCCAATATGAGGATGAGAAAAAGTACTGGAGGAAGCACAGTACCCTGGGGGACTGAGCTCTTCACGGTTGATGGGCTGGATTTTATTTTGTTGACTATTATACATTGGGTTCTGTTAGTCAGGAAATTGTAGATCCATCTGCCTATTTTTCCGGTAATTCCTCTTGAACGCATTTTATGTGCAATAACACCATGGTCACTCTTATCAAAAGCTTTTGCGAAATCTGTGTAAATTACATCAGCGTTTTGTTTGTCTTCCATAGCATCTAATGCCATATCATAGTGGTCCAGCAACTGCAACAGGCAAGAGCGCCCTGTCCTGAAACCATGTTGCCCGGGGTTATGGAGATGCTGTGATTCCATGTATTTTGTAATATTATTTCTTAGCACTCTCTCAAAATTTTTTATGATGTGGGATGTTAGTGCTATTGGTCTGTAATTTTTTGCCTCTGCCTTATTTCCTCCTTTATGGAGTGGTGCTATCTCTGCTGTTTTTAGTATGTCAGGGATAATGCCAGTATCTAGGCTTTGTCTCCACAGAATGTGAAGGGCCTGCGATTGTGTTTTTTTTACAGTTCTTGATGAATATGGAGTTCCAAGAATCCGGGCCTGGTGCAGAGTGCATAGGCATACTGTTTATGGCTTCTCCAAAATCCAGTGAGGGGTAGGGTGACGTCTGATATATGATTTGATGTTGGTATCATATCCATGAAAAATTCATTTGGGTGTATCAATCTTTAGTGCGTTTAGTGGCTCGCTGAAAACAGAGTCGTACTGCTTCCTCAGTAATTCGCTCATTTCTTTGTTGTCATCGGTGAAATTTCCATCTACCTTTCGCAGGGGCCCGATACTAGATGTGGATTTTTATCTTGATTTTGCATAGGAGAAAAAATATTTCGGATTTTTCTCTATTTCACTGATGGCCTTTTGCTCTCTTTGCCTCTCCTGGGTTTTGTATGATTTTTGTAGCTTGAGTTCAATTGTTTGTATTTCTCTACCTAACCTTCTTCGCCGTTCTTGAGATAGGGTGCGACTCTCAAGTTGTTCCGCGATTCGTTTTCTTCGCCTATATAGGGAACGACGTTACCGTTCCAATCTGCATATCTTTCTCTTTTTTCTTAGGAGTATGCGGTTTGAACATATTTCTAGTGTTACTGAGCTTATTTTTTCCAGGCACTGGTTCAGGTTTGCATTTTCTAGCTGTTCTTCCCAGTTTATTTCTGTGAAGTCCTGGTTTATTTGCTCCCAGTTTATCTGTTTATTATTGAAGTTGAATTTGCTGAAATCTCCTCCACCGGGAATCAGGACTGTTTTGAAGGTCTATTCCACATGGTTGTCAGAACTTAAATTAAGTTGTGATCTGAGTAACAGGTATTTGTAATCATTATGTTCCTGATCAATTCATTATTATTAGGGAAAATGAGGTCCAGCGTGTTCTCCTTCCTAGTTGGTTCTACTATTTGTTGGTTTAAGGCAAACCTGTCGCACATCCGTAGCAGGTCATTTGCATGTGCCTGTTCATTTAGGCTACTTTCTGGTATTCCTTCTGATATTACTGTATTAGCCAGGTGCTTCCCTTTCAGGTGCCGTAGGTTGAAGTCCCCAAGCAGGATGATGTTCGGAGCTGGATTTGTGAGGGTTTCCAAGCAGTGTTCTATTTTCATTAGTTGGTCTTTAAACTGCTGAGGGTTTGCCTCCGGTGACTTATATACAAGGACAACAAGTACATTTAGGATCTCTATTTTGACTATCAGCACTTCCACCATATCATTTGAGGTGTTTAGCAGCTCAGTACAGATGAGTGTCTTTGATGTAGAGGCTGATCCCAACCTGATGCCAGTGTTTCCTATCACATCTGAAAAGATTGTACTCTGAGATCCATATTTCACCATCAAGGTAGTCCTTTGTGTGAGTTTCCGTTAGGGCTGCAAACACTGCATTTGCCTCAGGAAGGAGACCATCTATAAAGTGAATTTTGTTGGATTTGCGTGTTTTTATACCCTGGATGTTGGCAAATATAAATGATGTTATCGTGTTAGTGGAAGTGCCGGATGCTTTACTTGGTGTTAATATCTGAGGCTCTGGTAAGGAGGCCACTGTGTTTGCGTCCTCTCTAGCATTTGACCGAGTTGGTGGTAGAGTCTGGTCATTTTAAGCCATTCTTTTCCTCCTCTTGTTAAAAAATTATCCCGGTCGATGGAGTAGTGGCTGTTTTCATAGTGGCGGTCTGTCGGTTATATTCGCCTGGTACCTCTTATATGAAAAGCTGGACATTAAGCATTGAAGCACTCTTTCCTGTCTAAAGAGTTCTTGCAAATTTCTGGGGGAAATAATTCACAGCTTTTGGTACATTTACCTGTATTGAGGAGGTTTCTGCACTTTCTAGGGCGATCGTACTTACATGCTCCATTTGTTCTTCCCGATATCCCATTTGTAATACCAACAGGGTTTGGGTCCTTGTTTTGTTTGTTTCCCTTTGCCATGGACCGTACTCTGCTGCGGCGTCCCCGACACTGTGCTCTGCTCCAGGGCCTGTGACACTGCACTCTGCTCCGGTACCATCGCCACTGCGCTCTGCTCCGGTGCCCGCGACACCGCGCTTTGCTCCGGCGCCATTGACAACGCGCTATGCTCAGGGGTCCCCGTCTCCTCGCTCTGCTCAGGCGTCCTCGACTCCCCGCTCTGCTCAGGCATCCCCGACTCCCCGCTCTGCTCAGGCGTCCCCGACTCCCCGCTCTGTTCAGGCGTCCCCGACTCCCCGCTCTGTTCAGGCGTCCCCGACTCCCCGCTCTGCTCAGGCGTCCCCGACTCCCCGCTCTGCTGAGGCGTCTTCGACTCCCCGCTCTGCTCAGGCGTCCCCAACTCCTCGCTCTGCTCAGGCGTCCTCGACTCCGTGCTCTGCTCAGGCGTCCCCAACTCCCCGCTCTGCTCAGGCGTCCTCGACTCCCCGCTCTGCTCAGGCGTCCCCAACTCCTCGCTCTGCTCAGGCGTCCTCGACTCCGTGCTCTGCTCAGGCGTCCCCGACCCCCCACTCTGCTCAGGCGTCCTTGACTCCCTGCTCTGCTCAGGCGCCGCTGCCACCGAGCTCTGCGCCGCATCTGGTTGTACCTTGGTGTTATGTACAGTTTGTTTGAAGACATTAGAAATTGCTATGCAGGCATTGATTAGTAATTCTCTGTTTTCAGCGGGAGTTTTATCCAGGATTTCCATCATCTTCAAAAAAGTTACATCATCCTTTATGCAGAGCCAGTATACAGAGTGGTCACTGGGACCATTTCTCCTTGAATTATTAGTCATGTTGGCACATTTTTAGTATATGGCTGCTGAACAGAGTTGGCATTGAAAGCTCTGTTGGTAATCTACCTTCATGTTGCATTCTATGCACGTTTTTATCAAAGACATTTTTGTGACACCATTTTTGTGACATCATGTTGACACCAACACGGTGGTGTTGGTGTCAACAGGTGGGGCAGGTGTTGTGGTGCGTGACAGTGGGGGTGGTGTCAACAGGTGAGGCAGTTTCGTGGTGCGTGACAGTGGTGTTGGTGTCAACAGGTGTGGCAGGTGTCGTGGTGCGTGACAGTGGTGTTGGTGTCAACAGGTGCGGCAGGTGTCGTGGTGCGTGACAGTGGTGGTGGCGAGTGACGACCTGGCCTTCCTCTCCACCTTCGCCCTGTGGTCCCTCAAGGGTCGCCTCCTGGTGTGGTCAACCAGGCTCCTGGTCGTCACCCGCTTGCCCCTCCACCACCTCCAGGTCCTCCACGGGCTCCTCTCCTCCACCAACTCCATCTTACTCATTGCTGAAGACATTCCCAGAATGCTCAGGTACTGATTCATATTTTGTGAATATTTTCTTAGCTTTTGAATGGTTTATAGCCCTTACTGTCCTATTCATAGTGTGCAAAAATGTTATTTAAAATTGCTTACATATAATGGTGGCAAAATGCACCAAAGATTGCACTGACAGGTGCAGGTTGTTTGTGTACCTGCCCTACACCTCCCGGGAAGACCTGCCTGAACGGCTGGCTACCTGGACGCCGCAGCGAGGCTTCGTGGTAGCCTCCAGCCTGCCGTTCTTCCCAGACAAATACACCAGGTTAGTTATTATCCTTAAATTTCGTCTAAGAACATCTCTCTCTGCTCTGGAATTCTCTTATTCCATCAGTTGTACTTAGCCTTCACTTATACTTGTTGTACTCCATGCCCTTGTACTTAGCTGCCTTGCTTCCTTACATGCCTGATTGAACCACGGATTTCCCTTTTGATTTTTATAGTTTTCTTTTTGGGCCGGAATAAACCTGTCTTCTGCCTCCTGATACTTCTGGGTGTCAACAGGTGCGTCAACAATTGCCTTGTCATTGTGTCTTGTACATACTTTTCTTTGAGCTCTGTTTCCCATAGTGTACAATTTTGTACACATATTATACAAAGTGTACATATGTCATCATAGTTCCCCGTTGGTATGCCAGCCTATTGTTTTCTGGTCCTTGTTTAGGTTTCCTATTCTGTCGGAAATTCCGACACTAAATACAAACACCTATGTTACGGACCCGAATCCAGCGTCCGAGCCTGGAGCAGTGACGACCGCGCCATCTGTGGGTCAGCTCCTGAAAACCCCTCCAAATGGACGACGACACCTGGTGAGGACGAGGTGTACTGGCCACGAGGGCCAGTTTCCGGTCCTGTTCAGCTCACAACACAGCCGCTGCTGACCTCTGGTGAGGTGGTGCTCAGACAACAACGCCATCTATGGAGTGGATAGGTGGGCATTTGGGTCTGAGCCTGTAAGTGAGGTGCTTTAGTGTGTCCCTGTTATTGATGACGTGTCTGCTTACAGAGTCGATCTGGGACTGCTGTAAGGGAAGTTGAGTCAGTCTACCCAAGGCAGCCGTCTCGTCACCAAGTGTTTGCTGCAGCAGCTGTGAGTCGCCCCCCGGATGAACACTGTGGTGTTACCCTGCCTGTGAAGCGGCAGTTGAAGGATTGTCATACCCGGGACTGACTGGTGGAGACGCTTAACCACTGGGGGTGTTGTGGAAAGGAGAGTGATCTGTGGTATCACACGAGGCTCCTGACTAGGGCGCGACCCTAGAATCGCTCGTGGAGTGGCCTAACCAGCGTCGCTGATTTGGAACCTGCCAGCTATCTGCTGGACTTGTGGTTGACGGACTCCACGACGGTGCCCCCAGTGGAACTGTGTTTTGGCTGGCCTGTGGCCGGGGTAGATTCAAGATTCTCGAAGGATTTGTCGTGAGGCCACGAGAGCACCAAGAGCTTGGCACCGTGAAGATCCAGAGTCTTCAGAGGAAAACAACCGTGTAGATAATAGTGTTTATACCCCCCCCCCCCCCGTGTAATCTTCTTATATATATTTATTGGTGAAGGTGTTAATTATAATATTAAGTTTCTGCCTTTCTTTCCCTTCCCCTTTTAATTTACTTGCGTTACGGATCACATCCCTTGAAAGCCACTACTGGCTTGGGGCCGGATACCCTTCCTCTAACAACATCAGAGTAAGAACCCGGTTGCGACCCGAGAGGGCCGTAACAACCTAACATACCAAGCAAACACTGTATGTTAGGCAAATACTAACATTAACTAACCACTAATTTACCTAAGTGAATCATTCAAAGCAACTCGGATTTCGGGGCTTCTCTTAGAGAATATGACTTTTGCCATGTCACCTGTATCTCTGTTTATTCATAATACGTATCTCATATAATCTTAACAACACCAGTCTGGGCAATAGAAATAATAAAAAGTGTTACCCCAAGGTTGGATATAATTAAAACGTCAATAAAACCAGTTTCCTCCTCAAAGTCGATAAGGACAGATTTAGAACCGTGCTAGGTGGACGCGTTCCTAGACCGGGGAAGGAAAGGAAATGCTATTAACATCAAGCTTAGCCCAGTGAACACGCTTACGCGAATTCTCAAAAAACTTCCTACGAACCATAGTGTTGTGTAACGCCAGATTCACCTATTCTCAAACACGGACTTCGCTAGTCATAGGGAAGTGTTCTATACCTGGTTGACAGATAAGTAATTGTGGGCAGAATCAGCAGTTAGTTAATCGATTAGGACGTAGGGCATGTCACCGAAATGGGTAAGCTTGAGTCATCTAGATATAACCTCCTTTCTCTAGATATATGTATCATATAGTTGTTGTGTTTATTACTTTGGACTTAATTCACAGGTGAAATTAAGGGGAAGGAGATAACAGCTACGAATTATTTGCTGCTGCAAGACACATGTCCTGACGCATGTATTGTTCAACCACGAGGCGGCGCAGCTCGTATGATCAGGACACGTGCATGGTTGAATAACAAAACTTCAGTCAACATAACTGCTTAGCTGTCTTACATTTTACTTAACCATTGTAGATTAATTATTACTAACAATTAGTAGCAAATTTCTATCAGTCGATTAGTTTTGATTGATAGGCTATGTGTATTTAAACGCCCTGCCCCACCAAGTTTGTGAAGGGAGACTCCTAACAAGATGAAATAGAATCATACAGTCCACTCAGAAAATAAAGTCCTCTTAAATTTAAAATAAATGCTTAAGAAGTAAATTAATAAATTAAAACTTAAATAAAAGTCAATAAATAAATTTCTGCTCGAAGATGTTCCCCAGAACTTCGACCAGAAACTCAAATGTCAATACATTGTGGTCACTCATTCCCCATTGGGGGGGGGGGGGTTCTAATTTGACTGATTTTGATTCTTGGTTGACTAATTTGACTCTTTATGTCTGACCCGTTCAGGGTGAACATCTACTCGAGTCTGGCTCGTTCGTCATATCCTCTCATTCGTGTGGGTTCTTTGCCATGTTGACTTGTGTCAACAAATTGGTGAGAAAGTGTCTTGTCACCACATTTAACATTTTAGCTGTACATGAGTCTGTACCTTCATGTAGTTCTCTGTTCTCCCAGTCAATCTGTCCATGGCTGAAGACACCCATGATAAACAGTCTGGATTTCTCCCTGCAGGCAATAGAAGCTGTTCTCTCTTGTTATATCAACTGTTGCGAAGTTGTTTCTGTCATGCTTCTGTATGGGTCTTCTGTCACTTTATGGGTTAGTGGGGGAGGGGTTATATATTACAACTACTGTTGACCAAACCACATACTAGAAAGTGAAGAGACGACGACGTTTCGCTCTGTCCTGGACCATTATCAAGATGATCACAATCGACTTGATAATGATCCAGGAGGGACCGAAACGTCGTCGTCGCTTCACTTTCTAGTATGTGGTTCGGTCAACATTTTTCAGCCACGTTATCGTGGCTCTTCATCTGCATTACAACTACTATTATCTTTGATCGTCCCACTGGCATAGTGCCTGCTATGTAGTCTCTGAAATCTTCAAAGCTTGGAATGTCCATCTCTTCGAAACCTCAGTCCTTCCTTATCAGCATAGCCACTCCTGCTCTATGTTGCATGAACGCTGTTTTGACAGTGATTTTTATCGGGGATAGGTCCAGAATCTGTTGATAAGAGAGTGCTGATGGTGTTAAAATTTTATGTATAAACTCACTGAATGATTAGTTTAAATTCGTCCTTAAAATTATATTCTCATCGATAGATTTTCATGTTATTTTATTATGACTTTCTCGGGCAAATAATTCACTGTTACCTTATGTAAACTAATCCAACTATAAATGTTCTAAACAGACATTTATAATTCAAGTTATTGAATTGGACTGAGCTAGTAATATATATGTCATTTAATATTATTAACAACCTTCCTTCCGTCAGGTTCCTTCGGCGGCCACAGTTGGTGGCGGCAACAGAGGCGCTCAACTCCCGCGAAGTGACCAAAGTCAAGAGTGACGGAGGAAGCAAAGATTATATGATGCTTTACCTCGCACAAGGACTCAACTTTACGTAAGATCTAAGTCCTGAATATGCTCAATATATTAACTGTATTTCACATTTATATGTATGCACTCATACCGACACTCATCAGTATATGTACGTACTTGAACAATGGTAAGGAAACATGGCACTCATCAGTGGGTGTACGTAAGTGAACACGAGTAAGGACACATGATGCTCACCCGTACATGTATGTAATTGGTGAGCAGCATTTACACACATAACTCTTAGCACTGTGCTGGGCGCCAGAACTCTTAGCCTCACACTGGGCGCCAGAATGTGAGTGAACCCGTTATTGGGGGTGTGGATTAGAATGTTTGCCTTGGCTATTGTTGCTCCCTGCAACAACCTGCAATTGCATGCAACGGCACCAACACCAGTGGGCGCCATGCTGCAAGAGGTCACTTTGCAGTATTCACAACAGCCAATTGACAAACAAATGAATACGCCCCCGGAGGCGTGAGCAAGACGCCAAGGTCCAGGTACACCAGGTACAGATGAAGGCCAGGACGGTCTTCTATTGTACAAGCAATACCAGACCGCTATGTTAGTCGTTCACTCTACAACTTTCTTGCAACGAAGCAAATATAGCAGGTAGCGCATGGGTTATCTTGAGGTTATCTTGAGTTGATTTCGGGGCTTTTGTGTCCTCGACCAGGCCTCCACCCCCAGGAAGCAGCCCGTGACAGCTGACTAACTCCCAGGTACCTATTTACTGCTAGGTAACAGGGGCATAGGGTGAAAGAAACTCTGCCCATCGTTTCTCGCCGGCGCCCGGGATCGAACCCAGGACCACATGTTTGCGGACGATGCCAAAATTATGAGAAGGATTAAAGCAGAAGAGGACTGTTTGAGGCTTCAAGAAGACCTAGACAAGCTGAAGGAATGGTCGAACAAATGGTTGTTAGAGTTTAACCCAACCAAAGTAATGTAATGAAGATAGGTGTAGGGAGCAGGAGGCCAGATACAAGGTATCATCTAGGAGAGGAAATTCTTCAGGAGTCAGAGAAAGAAAAAGACTTGGGGGTTGATATCATGCCAGACCTGTCTCCTGCAGCACATATCAAGGGGATAACATCAGCGGCATATTTGTCAGGCTGGCCAACATATGAACGGCATTCGGAAACTTGTGTAAAGAATCATTCAGAACTTTGTATACCACATATGTCAGGCCAATCCTGGCGTATGCAGCCCCAGCATGGAGTCCATATCTAGTCAAGGATAAGACTAAACTGGAAAAGGTTCAAAGGTTTGCCACCAGACTAGTACCCAAGCTGAGAGGTATGAACTATGAGGAGAGACTACGGGAATAAACCTCACTTCGCTGGAAGACAGAAGAGTTAGGGGGGACATGATCACCACATTCAAGATTCTCAAGGGAATTGATAGGGTAGATAAAGACAGTCTATTTAACACAAGGGGAACACGCACAAGGGGACACAGGTGGAAACTGAGTGCCCAAATGAGCCACAGAGATATTAGAAAGAACTTTTTTAGTGGCAGAGTGGTTGACAAATGGAATGCATTAGGAAGTGATGTGGTGGAGGCTGACTCCATACACAGTTTCAAGTGTAGATATGATAGAGCCCAATAGACTCAGGAATCTGTACACCTGTTGATTGACGGTTGAGAGGCGGGACCAAAGAGCCAGAGCTCATCCCCCGCAAACACAAGTAGGTGAGTACAACTAGGTGAGTACAGGATCACGTGTACAGTGTGCTGTCCGCTCGGCCGGCCGGCCCCCCCGGGTCCTCACATGGAATTTATATTCAGTGCTTGAGGCTCTGGGCTTGATCCAGAGCCAACTCAAATTAATGACAATGTCAAGTAGCAATTTAGATGAAACTTGGGGGCAGTATTTCAGAATGAGGAATGACATCAAAGGCACATGTATACAAAATAAATTGATTCAACAACTTACTAATACACAGTGACCTACGTTAGTTATGTTATTCAAGAGTGTGACCTCAACAACTGTTAAAACACCTCCTCGCAGCAGGAACCCATTCCCACAACTCTGTGGGAAACCGACCTGTGAAATTCATATATTGCGATATCAGTTTTATCATGTTTAGCAGATTGTATTTCTGCAAATTCTTACAAATCGATCTCCTTGCACATTAGGGGGAAGGGTTATATTGTTTATATACGCAGTCAATCAAACTACAGTATTAAACTACATACATTAGTAAATAAAATTAGAAGGCCTTATCTTTTATGGCTTATTTTGTCCTAGACATCCAGTAAAAACACAAATGAACAAGCCAATCTATACACCTTGTGGGTGTGGCTGGCCCTCAACTAATGTACTGAATTACTAGAATTAATTCTTGCTTCCTCTTCAATTGTTCCTGTCAAAGGGCGCTTGCAATAATAGCAGTAATCCTATATATATATATATATATATATATATATATATATATATATATATATATATATATATATATATATATATATATATATGACAGCTATAACAGAGGAAACATTGCCAATTTAAATAAAGAGATGAGATATTACTCACTCTAGGTTGGGCGCTTTCGTGTGTGCTAACCGGTTCGCCCTATATAACGAACATAACTGGCCAGGAATGTAAAGATAATAAACGGATTTCTGTTGTACACTTCACTTATAGTAGACGTAGTTGTGAGTCGATGACAGAAGCACTTTTCTCTTGTGACACAAGTGTCCCAGGGAGAATTCTAGGAGGTAGACTCGCTCCAGCGACCTTGTTGATAAACAATGGCTGACTACTGGCCTCCCTCCCATTGATGCCCCTGTTCTCCAGGTGTGTCAGAAAGTGTTAGAAAGGTTACATTTACTCTATTTTGGTACAAATAAATAAGTTAATTCAAGTGAAATGTTTTATGATGTTAACAGCCCAAAGACTGCTGTATTAGGAATAATTCCCAGCAGAATAGCTGGTGAATTTAAAACGACATGGCAATGATATTTCAGTTTTCTATGGGAGGAAAATTCCACTGTGCCACATCTTCTCTGTGTGAATTTATATATTCAACTCAGCAACAATATTATCTGCCTGTTGTATTTAATATTAGTAAATGGTGTTGGGTTTTCCACCACTGACAGGTGTGAAAGAGACCACAGTCTCGACCCACTGGACAGGTCATAATCAAAACTGAACTAACTGAACTATTTGTAAATACTCTTGGAAATTTCTGCACTCGCCACTGGCAGTATCAAAACACTTCAACAACACAACAAATTAACACACGTTAATGAATGTAAAAGAACAACTGGCACTAAGACAACAAGTAATTACTTTACTTTAACACTCACCAAGACATTAAATCACAAAATCACAATTAGTTAATTAACACCATAGTAATTAATCAATCCCAATACTTTCTGTAACAGAGGGTAACAAATCCTATCTCAAATCTGTTCATAATAACGTCCACACATACACTCGTCGGTCAGTCACTAGTGACGTGATCCTCGAAGGTTAAGACCTGTCACTTTTCCATGAACTGACAGCTTAAATTTTCCACAATCTCGTTGGATTCAAACACAGAGAAAGCTTGTTGCGAGATATACTCTGATCGATCCGAGATTGGGTGATTACTGATCACCTAGTGCCCCAGGGTAGTGTTCTGAGTACTACTCTTTTTCTGGTTGTCCTCAATGGTCTTCTTTCCTCTTTTCCTTCAGGCGTCTTCTCCGTTCTCTATGCCGACGATCTGACCTTTGCTGTCGAGGTGATGATTCGCCTCTCCTTCAACGCCGGCTTCAACTTGCGATTGATGCCGTGTTGTCTTGGGCCACCGAAAATGGCTTCCGGTTCTCTACGTCTAAGACTTATGCCATGACTTTTACTCGGAAGCATGTCATTCTTCGTCCGTCTTTGTCGCTTTATGGTTACCCCATTGTGTACAAGGACTCTGCTAAGCTTTTGGGGGTTGATTATTGACACTCGTTTGTCTTGGTCGTCCCATATCTCTTACCTCCGTGTTGAATGCTCTAAGGCCCCTTACCCTCCTTCGGGTATTGTCCCATACTTTTTGTGGAGTGGATACGCGCACTCTACTTGCTTTACATTCCTCTCTCGTCTTGTCTAAGCTCGATTATGGTTGCCCTGCTTACTCGTCTGCTTATCTTTCTACTCTTCGCCGTCTTGATGCTTTGTACCATACTGGGTTGAGCCTCAGTTCTGGTGCCTTTTGTTCGACTCCCGTTCTCAGCTTATATGTTGACACTAGCTTCCTGTCGCTCCAGGACCGCCGTGATCGCTACTGCCTTCGCTATCTTGTGCGTTCCTTGCAACATCCTTCCTCTCGCCTCTATCATGCTTTAACTTTTGTCCCTCCTGCGGTTCCTGTTCCTCTTCACCACCTCCCTCTTTCTGTCCGGTTACCTCACTTACAGGATTCTCTTTCAGTTCGTATATTTAATATTTCTTCTCGGGTTGTTCCTTCTTTGCCCCCGTGGAGAGTCCCCCTTCCGCAGTTTTGTACATCCTTAACCCACATCACTAAAGCTTTTACCCCTCCTATGGGTCTAAAACGCCTTTTCCTTGAGCACTTTTCTTCTCACTCCCGCTCCGTTTCCGTCTTCACCGATGGGTCTAAGTCGCGGACGGTGTAGGCTACTCTGTTGTTTTTCCTGATCGCACTTATATGTGTCGCTTACCTCCGGAGACTAGCATCTTCACAGCGGAACTTTGTTATTCTCTATGCTCTTCGTTTCCTGCTTTCTCGTTATCAATCTTCCTTTGTAGTTGTTGTTGACCCTCGTAGTGCCCTCATGGCTCTCGGGTCCTTTAATTCGGTTCATCCAGTGGTTGTCGAGATCCAGCATTGGCTGTTTCTTGTTCACAGTAAATTTAAGTCGGTTGAGTTTTGTTGGGTTCCCAGCCATATTGGTGTCTCTTTCAATGAGCATGCGGATGCTGCTGCCAGGGAAACTGTCCGCTCTTGTCCCATCTCTCATAAAGGTATTCCTTATTCTGACTTTTACCCGGTTATCCATTCCACCATTCTTACCCGTTGGCAGGCTTGTTGGTCTTCTGTTACTGGTAACAAACTGCGTACTCTTAAGAGTTGTGTGTCCTCGTGGCCGTCCTCCTACCACCGTAACCGGCAATGGGAAACGTCTCTAGCGAGGTTGTGTATTGGCCATACTCGCTTAGCTCATGGTCACTTGATGAGCACTACCCTGCTGGGAACATCAGATCACTTGATGTTCTTAATTTTCTGATGGGAACATCGGACCATTTGGGAAACCATCAGACGAGGGCGTGGGGAATAGTGGGGATGACGAGGGGATGGAAGTGAGAGATGGTGGGTTGGACAAGGGGACAGAGGAAGGGGGTAATGGTGGGGAAGGACGAGGGGACGGGGGTGTTTGGGATGGCGGGGACGAGGGGATGGGGGAATGGAGAACGATGGGGAGGGCAAAAGGACCGGGGAGTGAGGCATGGTGGGAAGGAAGAGGGGATGGTGGAGTGGGGAATGGTGGGGAGGACGAGGGGACGGGTAAGGTGGGATGATGGGGAGGACTGGGAGACAGGGAAGGTAGCTGTGGCTCAGCAATGCACATGCGTAGTTGAGCCACACCAACGCATGGCCGGGTACTGCTAGTTAATTAATATATTTACAGAGTACCAGGCTGTACAGGATAAATTATGTTGTGTACTTATAGGAGCTATAAAAATAGTGAATTTTATAATGATGGCGCATTAGAGAATTCCTAATGTTTATTAGGAATTCCTAATTCCTAATAAATTTCAAAATTCCTAGTATATTTTAGTGGCAGTCTTTCTTGTAAACATATGTAGTTAAATATGACCGAAAAGGTAAGATTAATAAATCTAACAGGAATTTTCTCAATATTTCTTATGTTTCTTTTCACTGTCAATGGTAATTGAAAAATCAATTCTCAAAATTCCTTTTTATTTCTAGTCTGACGCGACGCCTGAACGTGTTTCGTAATTTCTTATTACATTTTCAAGGACTTTAGTTTACACTCACAACTGTAACCTGTAAACACGCTAATCCGTCATACTTATACTCGCATTTGGGTGAGGTGATATGGTACAACAGTTTTGGGTGAGGTGAACAAACTTGTGACAAACACAAGACAAAACACGAAACTATGGGTATTAATTGGATATGAGAACATAAGAATGGAAGTAACTGCAGAGGGCCTTTGGCCCATACTTCCTCTTGATGCTTCTATATTTGTTCGGAGTCTTGAAGTGGGTAGAATATAGTTGGGCATTAATTGGCTGTTGATTGCTGGTGTTGACTTTTTGATGTGTAGTGCCTCGCAGATGTCAAGCTGCCTGCTATCGCTGTATCTATCGATGATTTCTATGTTGTTTGTTAAGATTTCTCTGGTGATGGTCTGGTTGTAAGAGGAGATTATATGTTCCTTTATGGAGCCCTGTTGTTTACGCATTGTTAATTGCTTAAAAAGAGACGTTGTTGTCTTGCCTATATACTGAGTTCTTTGGAACTTACAATCCCCAAGTGGGCATTTGAAGGCTCAGACGATGTTGGTTTCCTTCAAGGCGTTCTGCTTTGTGTCTGGAGAGTTTTTCATGAGTAGGTTGGCTTTTTTTTTTTTTGGTTTTATAGTAAATTGTCAATTGTATTTTCTGATTTTTGTCTGGAGGGATAACGTTCCTATCAACAATATCTATCAGGATCTTTTTATGAGCTGTCAAAAAGAAGTTCCTGTAAAATAGTCTAATAGGGGATACATGTGTTGTGTTAATTGACTCTTCAGAGGTTGCATGGCGTTTTACCTTTCTTTTTATGAAGTCTTCAACAAAACCATTAGAGAAGCCGTTGTTGACTAGGACCTGCCTTACCCTACAGAGTTCTTCATCAACTTGCTTCCATCCTGAGCTGTGGCTGAGACCACGGTCGATGTAAGCGTTGACAACACTCCTCTTGTACCTGTCTGGGCAGTCACTATTGGAATTGAGGCACATTTCTATGTTTGTTTCCTTAGTGTAGACTGCAATGTGGAAGCCTCCACTCCTTTCCATGACTGTTACATCTAGAAAGGGCGGCTTCCCATCCTTCTCCATTTCGTAAGTGAAACTCAACACAGAATTCCGCTCAAATACCTCCTTCAGCTCCTTCAGACATCTGACATCAGGTACCTGTGTCAAAATGTCATCAACATACCTGCAGTATATGGCAGGTTTCAAGTCCATGTCAACTAAGACCTTCTGCTCGATTGTACCCATGTAGAAGTTTGCAAACAGGACACCTAGGGGAAAACCCATGCCAACCCCATCTACTTGCTTATACATGTGCCCATTTGGGCTCAAGAAGGGTGCCTCTTTAGTACAAGTATGGAGTAGTTTTCTGGTATGTCAAGAGGAGTACAAGCCAGATCACGATACACTCTGTCCTACATCATTCCGATTATTTCATCCACAAGTACGTTGGTAAACAGTGATGCTACGCCCAAAGAGGCTCTTATCCCTGTGGCCTGTGTTCCCCGCAGTAAGTCAACAAATTCCTTTGGAGACTTCAGGCTGAAAGCACAAGGTACATAAGGAGTCAGCTAGCCATTGAGTCGCTAAGCCAGTCTGTACGTGGGTGTGGGCATCTGGCTGATGATTGCCCGAAGTAGGTTTCAGGCTTGTGAGTCTTGACATTTCCAAATGCATACCCAAGTTTATATTCCCCAATAACCTTTGGCAAGTGGAGTCCGGATTTCTTGGCGTTCACAGTTTCGATCAATCTGTTTACCTTTGTTTTCAATTCGGCTGTAGTGTCCTTCGTTACCGTTTGGAATTTAGTTTGGTCAGAGAGTATGAGGTTTATTTTTGCCAGATATTCGTCTTTTTTTAAGAATAACTTATATTGACGACTTGTCACCTCTCCTGACGACTATCTCCTTGTTCTCGCAAAGGCTCTTAGCTGCCTCTTTGAGCTCTGGGGACAGTATGGACAATTTCCGACAATTTCATCAATGTAGAGATGGGGGGGGGGGCTGCTGCATGGGTAACAGCTTCTCCTCCATTTCGACCTACCCCTGGCTTTGCACCCTAGTGAGGACACTCCAGCCTCGGCAACCAGAGCGCATTTCCATAGTCTTCCGAGACTGCAGGATGCCTACTACTATGTATACGTATGTATATATGCATGTATTCGTATATGTATACATGTTTACATTACCACAACAGTTCTAATGTGTTGGATCATTTTGCTCAAATAACGAAAACTCAAATATGTAATCTAATTTTTCAGGTACAAGTACGTGAGCACCGCTGACGGATCATTTGGCTCAAAACAGGACGATGGTTCGTGGTCCGGAATGGTGGGAATGGTGAGCAGAAAGGTGAGCGTTGCTCGAGTGCGCACCAGCATTTTGACTCTTCTCTCATGAGTGAACAGAGAGTGCACCAAAGCTAACTTCATTTGCAAGTACTGTAGGTGTACATTGTTGGGTGTCTATGGACAGTGCATGACTCTAGCTGTCAGAAAGTAGCACGGTGGCCACCGTAGCAATTTTGATAAGGAAATTACACCCATTGTAATAAGTATTACACTAAGCTAACTCTAAGTTTTGGGAATCCCGTTTTAGAGTGGCGTGGTACTAGCAGAGCTTGTGGTCGACAGACCTTTTCCAACGATTACACACAGAGATCACACTAAACGATCCAAACGTCAGAGGTATCACGCCACCCAAGGAGAGACTGTGAGTGGTTCAGGCACTATGTACCTCCCTCTGATTCGCTCTTCGGATGAGACAAGGGAACTAGTGTATGGTTGTGCCAGTGTATGGTGGTTTGTTTTGGGTGTGAGAGGGGAAGGGCCACGCGGTGCGAGCTCCGCGGAAAACAATATATATCTAGGGACATTTCAGTGATACAGGAACTAAACACAGTCAGATAACTTTTAAAGTGTGTATCAACATATTAACCAATATATCATAGTGATTACCATCCGACCGTTTGTGTTCAAGGAAAAATAAGTGAAATTCGTGTGTAGTCAAGGCCTGCCCTCGTGGTGCCAGGAGGCCTTAGGCGATAGTTGCCAAGTCGTCAATAAATCACATCTCTCGCTATTGAAACATCAATGTAACGTACTCAGGTAACTAGTGCCCAGACACAGAAACTAGATGCATCCGCTGTAAGATAACTAGTGGGAAAATGCAAGTAATGTAACCTAACAAGTGAACAAAACAAATTAAGAGTGCGACACGTGGTAGCAACACTGGCCGTCCATACAGCCTCTTCCAGGCCTATCTCAAGTTGGTAAACACCCACGGTCAACACCCACGGCCAGCTCCCACGGCCAGCACCCGCGGTCAACTCCCCCACCGGTCAACACCCCACCTTGTAAGACCATCACCACTGAACAGAAGTGTTCAAAAAATGGCTTTGATAAAAACGTGCATAGAATGCAACATGAAGGTAGATTACCAACAGAGCTTTCAATGCCAACTCTGTTCAGCAGCCATACACAAAAAATGTGCCAACATGACTAACAATTCAAGGAGAAATGGTCCCAGTGACCACTCTGTGTACTGGCTCTGCAAAAAGGATGATGTAACTTTTTTGAAATTGATGGAAATCCTGGATAAAACTCCCGCCGAAAACAGAGAATTACTAATTAATGCCTGCATAGCAATTTCTAATGTCTTCAAACAAACTGTACATGACACCAAGGTACAACCAGATGCGACACAGAGCTCGGTGGCAGCGGCGCCTGAGCAGGGCGCAGAGTCGGGCATGCCTGAGCAGGGCGCGGAGTCGGGGATGCCTGAGCAGTGCGCGGTGTCACAGGCACCTGAGCAGAGCGCAGTGTCACAGGCACCGGAGCAGAGCGCGGTGTCACAGGCCCCGGAGCAGAGCGCGGTGTCACAGGCCCCGGAGCAGAGCGCGGTGTCACAGACCCCGGAGCAGAGCGTGGTGTCACAGGCACCGGAGCAGAGCGTGGTGTCACAGGCACCGGAGCAGAGCGCAGTGTCACAGGCCCCGGAGCAGAGCGCGGTGTCACAGGCCTCGGAGCAGAGCGCGGTGTCACAGGCCCCGGAGCAGAGCGTGGTGTCACAGGCACCGGAGCAGAGCGCGGTGTCACAGGCCCCGGAGCAGGGCACAGTGTCACAGGCACCGGAGCAGGGCACAGTGTCGGGGGCGCCGCAGCAGAGTGCGGTCCCTGGCAGAGGGACACAAACAAAACAAGGCCCCAAAATCTGTTGGTATTACAGATGGGCTACCTGTAAGCATGGGGAATCGTGAAGAATAAATGGAACATGTACACACGATCACCCTAGAAAGTGCAGAAACCTCCTCAATACAGGTAAATGTACCAAAAGCTGTGAATTCTTTCACCCAGAAATTTGCAAGAACTCTTTGGACAGGAAAGAGTGCTTCAATGCTGAATGTCCAGCTTTTCATATAAGAGGTACCAGGCGAATAAAACCTACAGACTACCACTATGAAAACAGCCACTACTCCATCGACCGGGATAATTTTTTAGCAAGAGGAGGAGGAGAAGAATGGCTAAAAATGACCAGACTCTACCACCAACTCGGTCAAATGCTAGAGAGGACGCAAACACAGTGGCCTCCTTACCAGAGCTTCAGATATTAACACCAATTAAAGCATCCAGCACTTCCACTAACACGATAACATCATTTATATTTGCCAACATCCAGGGTATAAAAACACGCAAATCCAACAAAGTTCACTTTATAGATGGTCTCCTTCATGAGGCAAATGCAGTGTTTGCAGCCCTAACGGAAACTCACACAAAGGACTACCTTGATGGTGAAATATGGATCTCAGAATACAATCTCTTCAGATGTGATAGGAAACACCGGCTTCAGGGTGGGGTCAGCCTCTACATCAAAGACACACTCATCTGTACTGAGCTGCTAAACACCTCAAATGATATGGTGTAAGTGCTGATAGTCAAAATAGAGATCCTAAATTTAGTTGTTGTCCTTGTATATAAGTCATTGGAGGCAAACCCTCAGCAGTTTAAAGACCAACTAATGAAAATAGAGCACTGCTTGGAAAACCTCACAAATCCAGCTCCGAACATCATCCTGCTTGGGGACTTCAACCTACGGCACCTGAAATGGAAGCACCTGGCTAATACAGTAATATCAGAAAGAATACCAGGAAGTAGCCTAAATGAACAGGCACATGCAAATGACCTGCTACGGATGTGCGATAGGTTTGCCTTAAACCAGCAAATAGTAGAACCAACTGGGAAGGAGAACACGCTGGACCTCATTTTCACTAATAATGATGAGTTGATCAGGAACATAATGA
This sequence comes from Procambarus clarkii, assembly GCF_040958095.1. Lineage (NCBI taxonomy): Eukaryota > Metazoa > Arthropoda > Malacostraca > Decapoda > Cambaridae > Procambarus > Procambarus clarkii. Next base: position 9,609,352 of record NC_091222.1, read on the forward strand.
TTACAAATATTTGTTACTCAGATCACAACTTAATTGAAGCTCTGACAATCATGGGAAATGGACCTTCAAAACCAGTCCAGATTCCCGGTGGAGGAGATTTCAGCAAATTCAACTTCAATAATAAACGGATAAACTGGGAGCAAATAAACCAGGACTTCACAGAAATAAACTGGGAAGAACAGCTAGGAAATGCAAACCTGAACCAGTGCCTGGAAAAAATAAGCTCAGTAGCACTAGAAATATGTTCAAACCGCATACCCCTAAGAAAAAAGAGGAAGAGATGCAGATTGGAACGGGAACGTCGTTCCCTATATAGGCGAAGAAAACGAATCGCGGAACAACTTGAGAGTCGCACCCTATCTCAAGAACGGCGAAGAAGGTTAGGTAGAGAAATAGAAACAATTGAACTCAAGCTACAAGAATCATACAAAACCCAGGAGAGGCAAAGAGAGTAAAAGGCCATCAGTGAAATAGAGAGAAATCCGAAATATTTTTTCTCCTATGCAAAATCAAGATAAAAAACCACATCTAGTATCGGGCCCCTGCGAAAGGGAGATGGAAATTTCACCGATGACAACAAAGAAATGAGCGAGTTACTGAGGAAGCAGTACGACTCTGTTTTCAGCGAGCCATTAAATGCACTAAAGATTGATAACCCAAATGAATTTTTCATGGATATGATACCAACATCAAATCATATATCAGACGTCGCCCTATCCCCACTAGATTTTGAAGAAGCCATAAAAAGTATGCCTATGCACTCTGCACCAGGCCCGGATTCTTGGAACTCCATATTCATCAAGAACTGTAAAAAACCACTATCGCAGGCCCTTCACATTCTGTGGAGACAAAGCCTAGATACTGGCGTTATCCCTGACATACTAAAAACAGCAGAGATAGCACCACTCCATAAAGGAGGAAATAAGGCAGAGGCAAAAAATTACAGACCGATAGCACTAACATCGCACATCATAAAAATTTTTGAGAGAGTGCTAAGAAGTAAGATCACAAAATACATGGAATCACAGCATCTCCATAATCCCGGACAACATGGTTTCAGAACAGGGCGCTCTTGCCTGTCGCAGTTGCTGGACCACTATGATATGGCATTAGATGCTATGGAAGACAAACAAAACGCTGATGTAATTTACACAGATTTTGCAAAAGCTTTTGATAAATGTGACCATGGTGTTATTGCACATAAAATGCGTTCAAAAGGAATTACCGGGAAAATAGGCAGATGGATCTACAATTTCATGACTAACAGAACCCAATGTGTAATAGTCAACAAAATAAAATCCAGCCCATCAACCGTGAAGAGCTCAGTCCCCCAGGGTACTGTGCTTGCTCCAGTACTTTTTCTCATCCTCATATCGGACATAGACAAGAACACAACCTATAGCACTGTATCATCCTTTGCAGATGACACTAGAATTTTCATGAGAGTTGGCAACATAGAGGACACGGCAAACCTCCAATCAGATGTAGATCAGGTCTTTCTATGGGCTACAGAAAATAATATGGTGTTTAACGAGGATAAGTTCCAGCTCATGCGCTACGGAAAAAATGAAAATATAAAAACAGAAACCACGTACAAAACTCAGGCAAATCTTAACATAGAACGAAAAGGCATTGTAAAGGATCTGGGTGTACTCATGTCGGAAGACCTTACCTTTAAAGAACACAGTAAAGTAGCCGTCACAACTGCAAGAAAAATGACAGGTTGGATAACAAGAACTTTTCACACTAGAGATGCTATACCGATGATGATACTTTTCAAAACGCTTATGCTCTCTAGAGTGGAGTACTGCTGCACAATGACAGCCCCTTTCAAAGCTGGAGAAATTGCTGACCTAGAGAGCGTGCAGAGATCCTTTACTGCTAGAATCCACTTAGTAAAACATCTAAATTACTGGGACCGACTAAAGAGCCTAAATCTGTACTCCCTTGAGCGCAGGCTGGAGAGATACATAATAATTTACACGTGGAAAATAATTGAGGGGCTGGTCCCAAACCTGCACACAGAAATAACACCACATGAGACCAGAAAACATGGCAGGATGTGCAGAATACCCCCGTTGAAAAGCAGAGGTGCAACAGGTACTCTGAGAGAGAACTCTATCAACATCTGAGGCCCGAGACTGTTCAACACGCTTCCACTACACATAAGGGGCATAACTGGCCGACCCCTCACAGTGTTCAAGAGAGAACTGGATAAGCACCTCCAAAGGATACCTGATCAACCAGGCTGTGACTCATACGTCAGGCTGCGAGCAGCCGCGTCTAACAGCCTGGTTGATCAGTCCAGCAACCAGGAGGCCTGGTCGACGACCGGGCCGCGGGGACACTAAGCCCCGGAAGCACCTCAAGGTAGCCTCAAGGTAGGTGTAGGCCGCCCAGAATTTCTTGCCCTATTTTGTCATTGTCGATCCAGCTGTAAGATGTGCCATCCCATAGCTGCGGCCACAACTACGAAAACACTGTCTAATGCGACACTAAGTTCATCTTGCTATCTTGGTTTCATCAATGCGAGTACGTTTTCAAAATCCGGTTTTGTGACAATAGGAATGTATGATATTACTAGCAGTTCCCGGCAACGCGTTGCTGAGCCACAGCAGCCTTCCCTGTCCCCCCAGTCCTCCCCACCATTTCCCCCCCCCCCTCACCCGTCTCCTCGACCTCCCAACCATTCCTCACTCAACCGTCCCCTGACATCCCCATCATTCCCCACTCCACCATCCTCTCTTCCTTCCCGCCATGCCCCACTCCCTTGTCCCTATCTCCTACCCACCATTCTCCATTCCCCTATCCCCTCTTTTCCACCATTCCAAACTCCCCCGTCCCCTCGTCCTTCCCTACTATTACTCCCTCCCTTGTCCCTTCGTCATCCCCCACCATCTCTCACTTCAATTACAGACCCATTTCATTAACATCATGCATTAGTAAAACTGCAGAACGGATGGTCTTAAATAGGTTACTGTGGAAGACTGGAGACCTTCATAAACACATATTTGGCTTCACTAGAAGAGTAGGTACAGCAAACTGCATAGCAACATTATTAGGATCAGTTAACTCAGGTCCAGCTATAGTGATCTTCCTTCATCTAGAAAAAGCATTCGAACTTGCAAGCCCGCAAGCAATTTTACACACCTTAGTTAAAAAAGGTGTAAAGGGAAATATGCTAGCATGGATTCAAGATTACTTAAGACACAGGTATGCCAGAGTAAAGTTGCAAGGACAAGTGTCGGACTACCACTTGCATGAGAAAGGACTCCTCCTTGTGGAGTCCCAAAGTCCTAGTCTTTTTAACAACCTTATGGAAAACCCTGTTACCATGACATTTACAGAAGGGGTTAAATTGCTAAGCTATGCTGATGATATATCATTAGTCATTACAGGTCCTTCACTTCTAAATAAAGCACAAGGTGCATTAGATAAAGTAACATCTGAATGCAGCGTTTTAGTGCTTAAAATATCTGCACAGAAGTCTAAGGCAATGAGACTAGGCGGCAACACTCCAGACAGGAACCTACACATTCAAGACATTAACCTTCAGTGGGTTACACAATATCAATATCTCGGAGTGTGGATAGATTTTAAAATGACATTCAACAAGCAAATTCAATATCTAAAGGAGAAAACAAAATCACGACTAAATATAATGAGAGCAATCACAGGGCCCCGTCTAGGAGCCAGACTAAGTGTTAAGAATATTTTGCATACAAGCTGTTCGTTCCCTAGTTGATTACGCAGCGCCTGCCTTACTTACTCTTTCTCCTGGTCAGTGGGCAAACGTTGAGGTTATTCAAAACGATGCATTGCGAATCATAACAGGAGCTCCCAGATGGACTAAAATACTGAACCTAAGACTAGAAACCAAGCTAACGTCGATTGAAATAAGGGTAAAAGAGATTTCTGCATGCATGCTGACCAAGATATTGACTAAACCTAGAATCAGTTCACTCAAAGATATAATCACTGGAGCCCTAACTCTGGACAGACGAATCTCCAATAGCAACAGGTGGACCCATTGTGCGATAAACACCATCAATACATTCGATATAACAAACACAGTCACTGAGAAGGGTGTCGACAAAATACATGCAGACTTTGTTATGCAGGCCCCTTGGGAATCTCCGCCAGCAGATTTTAAGATTATTGTTATTGAAGGAAAAAAGAACCAGACAAATCCTCATCTGCTACGTAACATTGCACAGATGCATATAGAAGCAAACATGGCATCCGACAGCTTCACTTACTTCACAGATGGATCAGTAGACCAGCAAGGACAAGAAACCGAAGCTGCAGCTAAAGCAGGAAACTCTGTAAATAGTTGGAGGCTCTCAAATGGGTGTTTGACTTACAAACAGAGATGCTAGCCAATCAAAAGGCTTTGGAACATGCTCTTGCTGAACACCGACAACATGTTATCATACATACAGATTCGAGAACCGCCATTGAAACCTTGCAACAAGAACACATATGTGATAACATACATCTGATCACAAATGTCATATCATTAATGCCAACACTCAAACGACAAGGCCGTCGGGTACTTATCAACTGGGTGCCAAGTCCTGTGGGAATAATAGGAAATGATATTGCAGACGAAGCTGCAAAACTTGCAACTAAGAGAAGAAATGTAGACATTTACATACCACAGAGTCTATCACAGATTAAGAAAGTAATTAGAAACAGAGCAATGCAAAAGATGTACAGTGACCACAACACAGCAGTTGCAACATCAGGATCTGCGGGTTGGTACAAGAATTCAACCAACTACGAACCCCTTAGTTTGATGAAAGGGAGCAGTAGAGCAACAGAAGTACACTTACATCGTATCAGGCTTAGATACCCATGTGCATGGGAAATAGGCTTACAGGTTTCGGAAGATGAGAGGAAATGTCAACACTGTGGAGAAATGCCCGACAGACCACTGGAACATTATCTAACACAGTGTGCAGTTACAAACCCATTAAGATTTCAACTTAGATTCAACAGAGCAGAAGAAGTTGTTAAATACTTATGGCAAAATCTTACTGAAGCGACCATACGAGTAATAAATACTCATACTCCGCTCAAGTAAAACAGAAACAAGCAACACTTAGTGGGCCAGCTAGATGCTTAGGGGCCAGCGCAGGAATATCCCTGCAATAAGTTTACATATTGCAGATATGTAAACGATAAGTTTACATATCTGCAATACTTTTCCCTTGCTGGATGCTTTGGAAATGTTGCACTTGGGAGTTTCAATGAATTGCATGTTCAATGGCAATTTCAAAGCTGAAGTAGCAGTTCTTCTACCTGGTAACAATGTCCCAACTATTCCGAACGATAAAAGAGCTAAGTTTATGCCATTTTGGGATCGAAATGCTGCCAGAATCAATCTAATTAGGAAGGATTTACAGTTCCTCCTGGCGCCTCTAAGAAGATTTTTCCAAACCCGTTATTGACAGTTTGAATTATTTGATTGTAAATGCCTTTTCGCTCAAGCGTTAGCTTAGGAATATTAGATTGCACATACGACAACAGATCACCCGAGTTGTAATTTTGTTCACGACGCAATTCTAAATCGAACGAAGCAGCAGCAGATCTATTCGGTGATGGCATTTCCAATTGGTTTAGAACTTTGTCCGTGAATTCTAAGCACAAATCTTCAATCATTATCAACACTTCGTTGTAGATTTCTGCTGTGGCATCCATGTTCATATTTGAATTTTCCTTCATATTCAATGGATAATATCTTCAGCCATGTATGATTTATATTTCTTCCATAACTCTGTTGTATATGAAGGAGAGCAGGCGGTCAATATGATTGCCAAAAATGCATAAATTTGATTTGGATGTAACGTGTTGGACACGTCATTAATGCATGCATCCCAGTGTCGGTCGTTCTCCAATAAATTCCGAGCTTGACATGCACTACGGAAAGTGGCATGTGTTACACCGTTGACAAATCTCGGTGGCTGGAAAGACGTTAGACTTGGCACATTTGCCAACAACATGCGAAGAAAGAAGCATGCATCTTGATTGGGATGCACGGTGTACAGTCTGCCTATCGTAGTTTATTTGAATATGCCAGGTTGTCCGTCGACTCGGTCTCCTCGTTTGCGTCGTTCAAATGATTTTCTACTGGCATTCCATGTGTTATACGTAGGCACTTCCGAATACAGCAGTGTTTTCGCAAATGCGTCATTTTGACATAACGTGAAGAAAACAGTTAACATTGTATCCGATGGATTCATACCGTTTGTTGTACATTTTCAGCTGTGAAAAACGTGCTGTCAATTTTCTTGTTTTCAAAACAAAAGCAACAAATACTAACGAAATATTTCAGTTCAAATGCAGATCAATCGACACAGCTCAATTTCACCACCAATTGCACTGAAAAATAAGAGAAATAGTTAAAAAAACAAAATGAAAACAATGAAAAAAGAAACAAATAAGCTATACCCACAAAATGAATGGAATGGCAAAACACACAGCTCAATTTCAATGCAACGTCACACAAAGTAATTAAATCAAAATGAAAATAAATAAAAATCTATGAAAATTCAATTTATCAAAGCAACCGGAAACATTAAAATGGAATCGTAACACATTTTGTGTATCATGTGTTGCTCTTATGTGCAACAGATGGCATGTTTTTACCTGTCACAGGTGTGGCATCTAAATAGTAGGTATATTAAAACATGCACGTATTCGAAAGGAACGTTGAGTCAAAATTTCAAAGCAATTGGTGAAGAACTTTTGGAGATTACAACGTGTGTTGCTCTTTTGCCCTACAGATGGCACTGTTTTAAAAAAAAAAATGTTTTTTCTTGTCACAGGTGAGGCATGTATATATTAAGTATGTAAAAACAATCGCCTATTTGAATGCAGTGTTGTGTCCAAATTTCAAAGCAATTAGTAAAGAGGTTTCAAAGATTTTCCTCACATGAAAAACACCCGAAAATTACACTTTTCAAAAACAGCATGTTTTTTCCCGTCACAGATGTGACATCTTTATAATATGTATATAAAAACCCGCTGGATGCGAATGGAACGTTGTGTGAAAATTTCAAGGCAATCGGTGAAGAACTTTTGGAGATTAGCGATTTTGAACAAACGAACATTTCCCTTTTTATTTATATAGATTAGTGAAACTAAAGATATGGAGAGATTGTGTACCATGAGGTCATCGACGATTGGCTGCTCGCGACCCGTTGGAAGTGGTCACGGCGCCTGCGCTCTCCATTTTTCACCTCGCACTTGGAGTGTGCGGTTGGCTGCTGGTGGTGCGGGGTGGTCCGGCAGGTTGTGGGAGCGGCAGGCAGTATGGTGTCACCTGTGGCGCCGATTCAGAAGGTTGACTCCTCGGGCTTGGAGTTTTTTGATGCTGCAAACTGGTCTGTCATGGAAGTGGCGCTCCATGACGTTTTAAAGGTGGACCTGGCTTCCATCAATTCTCAAGGGAATTGATAGGATAGATAGAGACAGGCTATTTAACACAAGGGGCACATGCACTAGGGGACAAAGGTGGAAACCGAGTGCCCAAATGAGCCACAGATATTACTGTGGCTCATTTGGGCACTATCTCATATTACTGAGAACTTTTTTAGTGTCAGAGTGGTTGACAAATGGATTGCATTAGGAAGTAATGTAATGGAGTCTGACTCCATAAACAGTTTCAAGTGTAGATATGATAGAGCCCAATAGGCTCAGGAACCTGTACACCTGTTGATTGACAGTTGAGAGGAAACTACTAATAGAGAGCAGGATAGGTAAACTTAATCACTTTCCGCTGCTCCGAGACCTTCTCGAAACCATAGATGGAAGCCAGGTCCACCTTTAAAACGTCATGGAGCGCCACTTCCATGACAGACCAGTTTGCAGCATCAAAAAACTCCAAGCCCGAGGAGTCAACCTTCTGAATCGGCGCCACAGGTGACACCATACTGCCTGCCGCTCCCACAACCTGCCGGACCACCCCGCACCACCTGCAGCCAACCGCACACTCCAAGTGCGAGGTGAAAAATGGAGAGCGCAGGCGCCGTGACCACTTCCAACGGGTCGCGAGCAGCCAATCGTCGATGACCTCATGGTACACAATCTCTCCATATCTTTAGTTTCACTAATCTATATAAATAAAAAGGGAAATGTTCGTTTGTTCAAAATCGCTAATCTCCAAAAGTTCTTCACCGATTGCCTTGAAATTTTCACACAACGTTCCATTCGCATCCAGCGGGTTTTTATATACATATTATAAAGATGTCACATCTGTGACGGGAAAAAACATGCTGTTTTTGAAAAGTGTAATTTTCGGGTGTTTTTCATGTGAGGAAAATCTTTGAAACCTCTTTACTAATTGCTTTGAAATTTGGACACAACACTGCATTCAAATAGGCGATTGTTTTTACATACTTAATATATACATGCCTCACCTGTGACAAGAAAAAACATTTTTTTTTTTAAAACAGTGCCATCTGTAGGGCAAAAGAGCAACACACGTTGTAATCTCCAAAAGTTCTTCACCAATTGCTTTGAAATTTTGACTCAACGTTCCTTTCGAATACGTGCATGTTTTAATATACCTACAATTTAGATGCCACACCTGTGACAGGTAAAAACATGCCATCTGTTGCACATAAGAGCAACACATGATACACAAAATGTGTTACGATTCCATTTTAATGTTTCCGGTTGCTTTGATAAATTGAATTTTCATAGATTTTTATTTATTTTCATTTTGATTTAATTACTTTGTGTGACGTTGCATTGAAATTGAGCTGTGTGTTTTGCCATTCCATTCATTTTGTGGGTATAGCTTATTTGTTTCTTTTTTCATTGTTTTCATTTTGTTTTTTTAACTATTTCTCTTATTTTTCAGTGCAATTGGTGGTGAAATTGAGCTGTGTCGATTGATCTGCATTTGAACTGAAATATTTCGTTAGTATTTGTTGCTTTTGTTTTGAAAACAAGAAAATTGACAGCACGTTTTTCACAGCTGAAAATGTACAACAAACGGTATGAATCCATCGGATACAATGTTAACTGTTTTCTTCACGTTATGTCAAAATGACGCATTTGCGAAAACACTGCTGTATTCGGAAGTGCCTACGTATAACACATGGAATGCCAGTAGAAAATCATTTGAACGACGCAAACGAGGAGACCGAGTCGACGGACAACCTGGCATATTCAAATAAACTACGATAGGCAGACTGTACACCGTGCATCCCAATCAAGATGCATGCTTCTTTCTTCGCATGTTGTTGGCAAATGTGCCAAGTCTAACGTCTTTCCAGCCACCGAGATTTGTCAACGGTGTAACACATGCCACTTTCCGTAGTGCATGTCAAGCTCGGAATTTATTGGAGAACGACCGACACTGGGATGCATGCATTAATGACGTGTCCAACACGTTACATCCAAATCAAATTTATGCATTTTTGGCAATCATATTGACCGCCTGCTCTCCTTCATATACAACAGAGTTATGGAAGAAATATAAATCATACATGGCTGAAGATATTATCCATTGAATATGAAGGAAAATTCAAATATGAACATGGATGCCACAGCAGAAATCTACAACGAAGTGTTGATAATGATTGAAGATTTGTGCTTAGAATTCACGAACAAAGTTCTAAACCAATTGGAAATGCCATCACCGAATAGATCTGCTGCTGCTTCGTTCGATTTAGAATTGCGTCGTGAACAAAATTACAACTCGGGTGATCTGTTGTCGTATGTGCAATCTAATATTCCTAAGCTAACGCTTGAGCGAAAAGGCATTTACAATCAAATAATTCAAACTGTCAATAACGGGTTTGGAAAAATCTTCTTAGAGGCGCCAGGAGGAACTGTAAATCCTTCCTAATTAGATTGATTCTGGCAGCATTTCGATCCCAAAATGGCATAAACTTAGCTCTTTTATCGTTCGGAATAGTTGGGACATTGTTACCAGGTAGAAGAACTGCTACTTCAGCTTTGAAATTGCCATTGAACATGCAATTCATTGAAACTCCCAAGTGCAACATTTCCAAAGCATCCAGCAAGGGAAAAGTATTGCAGATATGTAAACTTATCGTTTACATATCTGCAATATGTAAACTTATTGCAGGGATATTCCTGCGCTGGCCCCTAAGCATCTAGCTGGCCCACTAAGTGTTGCTTGTTTCTGTTTTACTTGAGCGGAGTATGAGTATTTATTACTCGTATGGTCGCTTCAGTAAGATTTTGCCATAAGTATTTAACAACTTCTTCTGCTCTGTTGAATCTAAGTTGAAATCTTAATGGGTTTGTAACTGCACACTGTGTTAGATAATGTTCCAGTGGTCTGTCGGGCATTTCTCCACAGTGTTGACATTTCCTCTCATCTTCCGAAACCTGTAAGCCTATTTCCCATGCACATGGGTATCTAAGCCTGATACGATGTAAGTGTACTTCTGTTGCTCTACTGCTCCCTTTCATCAAACTAAGGGGTTCGTAGTTGGTTGAATTCTTGTACCAACCCGCAGATCCTGATGTTGCAACTGCTGTGTTGTGGTCACTGTACATCTTTTGCATTGCTCTGTTTCTAATTACTTTCTTAATCTGTGATAGACTCTGTGGTATGTAAATGTCTACATTTCTTCTCTTAGTTGCAAGTTTTGCAGCTTCGTCTGCAATATCATTTCCTATTATTCCCACAGGACTTGGCACCCAGTTGATAAGTACCCGACGGCCTTGTCGTTTGAGTGTTGGCATTAATGATATGACATTTGTGATCAGATGTATGTTATCACATATGTGTTCTTGTTGCAAGGTTTCAATGGCGGTTCTCGAATCTGTATGTATGATAACATGTTGTCGGTGTTCAGCAAGAGCATGTTCCAAAGCCTTTTGATTGGCTAGCATCTCTGTTTGTAAGTCAAACACCCATTTGAGAGCCTCCAACTATTTACAGAGTTTCCTGCTTTAGCTGCAGCTTCGGTTTCTTGTCCTTGCTGGTCTACTGATCCATCTGTGAAGTAAGTGAAGCTGTCGGATGCCATGTTTGCTTCTATATGCATCTGTGCAATGTTACGTAGCAGATGAGGATTTGTCTGGTTCTTTTTTCCTTCAATAACAATAATCTTAAAGTCTGCTGGCGGAGATTCCCAAGGGGCCTGCATAACAAAGTCTGCATGTATTTTGTCGACATCCTTCTCAGTGACTTGTGTTTGTTATATCGAATGTATTGATGGTGTTTATCGCACAATGGGTCCACCTGTTGCTATTGGAGATTCTTCTGTCCAGAGTTAGGGCTCCAGTGATTATATCTTTGAGTGAACTGATTCTAGGTTTAGTCAATATCTTGGTCAGCATGCATGCAGAAATCTCTTTTACCCTTATTTCAATCGACGTTAGCTTGGTTTCTAGTCTTAGGTTCAGTATTTTAGTCCATCTGGGAGCTCCTGTTATGATTCGCAATGCATCGTTTTGAATAACCTCAACGTTTGCCCACTGACCAGGAGAAAGAGTAAGTAAGGCAGGCGCTGCGTAATCAACTAGGGAACGAACAGCTTGTATGCAAAATATTCTTAACACTTAGTCTGGCTCCTAGACGGGGCCCTGTGATTGCTCTCATTATATTTAGTCGTGATTTTGTTTTCTCCTTTAGATATTGAATTTGCTTGTTGAATGTCATTTTAAAATCTATCCACACTCCGAGATATTGATATTGTGTAACCCACTGAAGGTTAATGTCTTGAATGTGTAGGTTCCTGTCTGGAGTGTTGCCGCCTAGTCTCATTGCCTTAGACTTCTGTGCAGATATTTTAAGCACTAAAACGCTGCATTCAGATGTTTACTTTATCTAATGCACCTTGTGCTTTATTTAGAAGTGAAGGACCTGTAATGACTAATGATATATCATCAGCATAGCTTAGCAATTTAACCCCTTCTGTAAATGTCATGGTAACAGGGTTTTCCATAGGGTTGTTAAAAAGACTAGGACTTTGGGACTCCACAAGGAGGAGTCCTTTCTCATGCAAGTGGTAGTCCGACACTTGTCCTTGCAACTTTACTCTGGCATACCTGTGTCTTAAGTAATCTTGAATCCATGCTAGCATATTTCCCTTTACACCTTTTTTAACTAAGGTGTGTAAAATTGCTTGCGGGCTTGCAAGTTCGAATGCTTTTTCTAGATGAAGGAAGATCACTATAGCTGGACCTGAGTTAACTGATCCTAATAATGTTGCTATGCAGTTTGCAGTACCTACTCCTCTAGTGAAGCCAAATATGTGTTTATAAAGGTCTCCAGTCTTCCACAGTAGCCTATTTAAGACCATCCGTTCTGCAGTTTTACTAATGCATGATGTTAATGAAATGGGTCTGTAATTGAAGTAAGAGATGGTGGGGGAAGACGAAGGGACAAGGGAGGGAGTAATAGTAGGGAAGGACGAGGGGACGGGGGAGTTTGGAATGGTGGAAAAGAGGGGATAGGGGAATGGAGAATGGTGGGTAGGAGATAGGGACAAGGGAGTGGGGCATGGCGGGAAGGAAGAGAGGATGGTGGAGTGGGGAATGATGGGGATGTCAGGGGACGGTTGAGTGAGGAATGGTTGGGAGGTCGAGGAGACGGGTGAGGGGGGGGGGGGGGAAATGGTGGGGAGGACTGGGGGGACAGGGAAGGCTGCTGTGGCTCAGCAACGCGTTGCCGGGAACTGCTAGTAATATCATACATTCCTATTGTCACAAAACCGGATTTTGAAAACGTACTCGCATTGATGAAACCAAGATAGCAAGATGAACTTAGTGTCGCATTAGACAGTGTTTTCGTAGTTGTGGCCGCAGCTATGGGATGGCACATCTTACAGCTGGATCGACAATGACAAAATAGGGCAAGAAATTCTGGGCGGCCTACACCTACCTTGAGGCTACCTTGAGGTGCTTCCGGGGCTTAGTGTCCCCGCGGCCCGGTCGTCGACCAGGCCTCCTGGTTGCTGGACTGATCAACCAGGCTGTTAGACGCGGCTGCTCGCAGCCTGACGTATGAGTCACAGCCTGGTTGATCAGGTATCCTTTGGAGGTGCTTATCCAGTTCTCTCTTGAACACTGTGAGGGGTCGGCCAGTTATGCCCCTTATGTGTAGTGGAAGCGTGTTGAACAGTCTCGGGCCTCAGATGTTGATAGAGTTCTCTCTCAGAGTACCTGTTGCACCTCTGCTTTTCAACGGGGGGTATTCTGCACATCCTGCCATGTCTTCTGGTCTCATGTGGTGTTATTTCTGTGTGCAGGTTTGGGACCAGCCCCTCAATTATTTTCCACGTGTAAATTATTATGTATCTCTCCAGCCTGCGCTCAAGGGAGTACAGATTTAGGCTCTTTAGTCGGTCCCAGTAATTTAGATGTTTTACTAAGTGGATTCTAGCAGTAAAGGATCTCTGCACGCTCTCTAGGTCAGCAATTTCTCCAGCTTTGAAAGGGGCTGTCATTGTGCAGCAGTACTCCACTCTAGAGAGCACAAGCGTTTTGAAAAGTATCATCATCGGTATAGCATCTCTAGTGTGAAAAGTTCTTGTTATCCAACCTGTCATTTTTCTTGCAGTTGTGACGGCTACTTTACTGTGTTCTTTAAAGGTAAGGTCTTCCGACATGAGTACACCCAGATCCTTTACAATGCCTTTTCGTTCTATGTTAAGATTTGCCTGAGTTTTGTACGTGGTTTCTGTTTTTATATTTTCAATTTTTCCGTAGCGCATGAGCTGGAACTTATCCTCGTTAAACACCATATTATTTTCTGTAGCCCATTGAAAGACCTGATCTACATCTGATTGGAGGTTTGCCGTGTCCTCTATGTTGCCAACTCTCATGAAAATTCTAGTGTCATCTGCAAAGGATAATACAGTGCTATAGGTTGTGTTCTTGTCTATGTCCGATATGAGGATGAGAAAAAGTACTGGAGCAAGCACAGTACCCTGGGGGACTGAGCTCTTCACGGTTGATGGGCTGGATTTTATTTTGTTGACTATTACACATTGGGTTCTGTTAGTCATGAAATTGTAGATCCATCTGCCTATTTTCCCGGTAATTCCTTTTGAACGCATTTTATGTGCAATAACACCATGGTCACATTTATCAAAAGCTTTTGCAAAATCTGTGTAAATTACATCAGCGTTTTGTTTGTCTTCCATAGCATCTAATGCCATATCATAGTGGTCCAGCAACTGCGACAGGCAAGAGCGCCCTGTTCTGAAACCATGTTGTCCGGGATTATGGAGATGCTGTGATTCCATGTATTTTGTGATCTTACTTCTTAGCACTCTCTCAAAATTTTTTATGATGTGCGATGTTAGTGCTATCGGTCTGTAATTTTTTGCCTCTGCCTTATTTCCTCCTTTATGGAGTGGTGCTATCTCTGCTGTTTTTAGTATGTCAGGGATAACGCCAGTATCTAGGCTTTGTCTCCACAGAATGTGAAGGGCCTGCGATAGTGATTTTTTACAGTTCTTGATGAATATGGAGTTCAAAGAATCCGGGCCTGGTGCAGAGTGCATAGGCATACTGTTTATGGCTTCTTCAAAATCTAGTGGGGATAGGGCGACGTCTGATATATGATTTGATGTTGGTATCATATCCATGAAAAATTCATTTGGGTTATCAATCTTTAGTGCATTTAATGGCTCGCTGAAAACAGAGTCGTACTGCTTCCTCAGTAACTCGCTCATTTCTTTGTTGTCATCGGTGAAATTTCCATCTCCCTTTCGCAGGGGCCCGATACTAGATGTGGTTTTTGATCTTGATTTTGCATAGGAGAAAAAATATTTCGGATTTCTCTCTATTTCACTGATGGCCTTTTACTCTCTTTGCCTCTCCTGGGTTTTGTATGATTCTTGTAGCTTGAGTTCAATTGTTTCTATTTCTCTACCTAACCTTCCTCGCCGTTCTTGAGATAGGGTGCGACTCTCAAGTTGTTCCGCGATTCGTTTTCTTCGCCTATATAGGGAACGACGTTCCCGTTCCAATCTGCATCTCTTCCTCTTTTTTCTTAGGGGTATGCGGTTTGAACATATTTCTAGTGCTACTGAGCTTATTTTTTCCAGGCACTGGTTCAGGTTTGCATTTCCTAGCTGTTCTTCCCAGTTTATTTCTGTGAAGTCCTGGTTTATTTGCTCCCAGTTTATCCGTTTATTATTGAAGTTGAATTTGCTGAAATCTCCTCCACCGGGAATCTGGACTGGTTTTGAAGGTCCATTTCCCATGATTGTCAGAACTTCATTTAAGTTGTGATCTGAGTAACAAATATTTGTAATCATTATGTTCCTGATCAACTCATCATTATTAGTGAAAATGAGGTCCAGCGTGTTCTCCTTCCCAGTTGGTTCTACTATTTGCTGGTTTAAGGCAAACCTATCGCACATCCGTAGCAGGTCATTTGCATGTGCCTGTTCATTTAGGCTACTTCCTGGTATTCTTTCTGATATTACTGTATTAGCCAGGTGCTTCCATTTCAGGTGCCGTAGGTTGAAGTCCCCAAGCAGGATGATGTTCGGAGCTGGATTTGTGAGGTTTTCCAAGCAGTGCTCTATTTTCATTAGTTGGTCTTTAAACTGCTGAGGGTTTGCCTCCAATGACTTATATACAAGGACAACAACTAAATTTAGGATCTCTATTTTGACTATCAGCACTTCCACCATATCATTTGAGGTGTTTAGCAGCTCAGTACAGATGAGTGTGTCTTTGATGTAGAGGCTGACCCCACCCTGAAGCCGGTGTTTCCTATCACATCTGAAGAGATTGTATTCTGAGATCCATATTTCACCATCAAGGTAGTCCTTTGTGTGAGTTTCCGTTAGGGCTGCAAACACTGCATTTGCCTCATGAAGGAGACCATCTATAAAGTGAACTTTGTTGGATTTGCGTGTTTTTATACCCTGGATGTTGGCAAATATAAATGATGTTATCGTGTTAGTGGAAGTGCTGGATGCTTTAATTGGTGTTAATATCTGAAGCTCTGGTAAGGAGGCCACTGTGTTTGCGTCCTCTCTAGCATTTGACCGAGTTGGTGGTAGAGTCTGGTCATTTTTAGCCATTCTTCTCCTCCTCCTCTTGCTAAAAAATTATCCCGGTCGATGGAGTAGTGGCTGTTTTCATAGTGGTAGTCTGTCGGTTTTATTCCCCTGGTACCTCTTATATGAAAAGCTGGACATTCAGCATTGAAGCACTCTTTCCTGTCCAAAGAGTTCTTGCAAATTTCTGGGTGAAAGAATTCACAGCTTTTGGTACGTTTACCTGTATTGAGGAGGTTTCTGCACTTTCTAGGGTGATCGTGTGTACATGTTCCATTTATTCTTCACGATTCCCCATGCTTACAGGTAGCCCATCTGTAATACCAACAGATTTTGGGGCCTTGTTTTGTTTGTGTCCCTCTGCCAGGGACCGCACTCTACTGCAGCGCCCCCGACACTGTGCCCTGCTCCGGTGCCTGTGACACTGTGCCCTGCTCCGGGGCCTGTGACATCGCGCTCTGCTCCGGTGCCTGTGACACCACGCTCTGCTCCGGGGCCTGTGACACCGCGTTCTGCTCCGGGGCCTGTGACACCGCGCTCTGCTCCGGGGCCTGTGACACCGCGCTCTGCTCCGGGGCCTGTGACACCGCGCTCTGCTCAGGTGCCTGTGACACCGCGCACTGCTCAGGGGTCCCCGACTCCGTGCCCTGCTCAGGCATCCCCAACTCCGCGCCCTGCTCAGGCATCCCCGACTCCGCGCCCTGCTCAGGCGCCGCTGCCACCGAGCTCTGTGTCGCATCTGGTTGTACCTTGGTGTCATGTACAGTTTGTTTGAAGACATTAGAAATTGCTATGCAGGCATTAATTAGTAATTCTCTGTTTTCGGCGGGAGTTTTATCCAGGATTTCCATCAATTTCAAAAAAGTTACATCATCCTTTTTGCAGAGCCAGTACACAGAGTGGTCACTGGGACCATTTCTCCTTGAATTGTTAGTCATGTTGGCACATTTTTTGTGTATGGCTGCTGAACAGAGTTGGCATTGAAAGCTCTGTTGGTAATCTACCTTCATGTTGCATTCTATGCACGTTTTTATCAAAGCCATTTTTTGAACACTTCTGTTCAGTGGTGATGGTCTTACAAGGTGGGGTGTTGACCGGTGGGGGAGTTGACCGCGGGTGCTGGCCGTGGGAGCTGGCCGTGGGTGTTGACCGTGGGTGTTTACCAACTTGAGATAGGCCTGCAGGTATTCTTGTTCAACATTTCTCTTGTTAGAGTAATGTCATGAGACAAGCCCATGACCATGGAGGTTCGAAACGTTGTGCAAATTATATAAATAAGTGTAATACACTCTATAGAAAATCACTTCTTTTCTTCACCTTAAAAGTACGAAAATGAGTTTTGGAGAACTCCTATTTCAATTAAGCCCTGATGCTAAGAAAATAGTTAGAGGGATAGAAGCCCTAAACCAGAAAATAATAAATACAGAATATGCGGTCATATTCAATGAAACATGTTTGAAAGAAAACCTGCTGCCAGTATACACCAATATAAATATATATATATATATATATATATATATATATATATATATATATATATATATTTCTTGAGCCCGGATGGGCACATGTATAAGCAAGTAGATGGGGTCGCCATGGGTTCTCCCCTAGGTGTCCTGTTTGCAAACTTCTACATGGGTACCATCGAGCAAAAAGTCTTAGTCGACATGAACTTGAAACCGGCCATATACTGCAGGTATGTTGACGACATTTTTACACAGGTACCTGATGTCAGACATCTGCAGGAGCTGAAGGAGGAATTTGAGCAGAGTTCCGTGCTGCGTTTCACTTACGAGATGGAAAAGGATGGGAAGCTGCCCTTTCTAGATGTAACAGTCATGGAAAAGAGCGGAGGTTTCCACACTGCAGTCTACACTAAGGAAACGAACATAGGAATGTGCCTAAATGCCAACAGCGACTGCCCAGACAGGTACAAGAGGAGTGTTGTTAACGCCTATGTCGACCGTGCTCTCAGCCACAGCTCAGAATGGAAGCAAGTCGACGAAGAACTCTGTAGGATAAGGCAGGTCCTAGTCAACAACGGCTTCTCCAATGGTTTCGTCGAAGACATCATAAGAAGGAAAGTGAAACGCCATGCAACCTCTGAAGAGACAACTAACACAACACCTATACCCCCTATTAGACTATTTTACAGGAACTTCTTTTCCACAGCTCATAAAACGGAGGAAAGGGTCCTGAAAGATATTGTTATTTGAAACGTTATCCCTACAGACAAAAATCAGAGGATACAACTGACGATTTACTATAAAACCAGAAAAACGGCCAGCCTACTCATGAGAAACTCTCCAGACACAAAGCAAAACGCTTTAAAAGAGACCAACGTCGTCTATACCTTCAAATGGCCACTTGGGGACTGTAAGCTCCAAAAAACCCAGTATATAGGCAAGACAACAACATCTCTTTCTAGGCGTTTAACGATGCATAAGCAACAGGGCTCCATTAAGTAACATATAATATCTTCCCACAACCAAACCATCGCCAGAGAAATCGTAGTAAACAACACAGAAATCATCGATAGATACAGGGATAGCAGGCGGCTTGACGTCTTCGAGGTACTACACATCAAAAAGTCAACACCAGCAATCAACAGCCAATTAATGCACAACTATATTCTACCCACCTCAAGACTCCGCTCCAATATAGAAGCATCAAGAAATATGGACCAATAGCCTTTCTACAATCACTTCCATTCAATACCCATTGTTTCGTGTTCTGTCTTGTGTTTAGGAATTTAATACCCAATTAATACCACCTCACCCCATCCACATCACTCAAATGTAGATATAAACAAATCGAAGATGTGTAAGTTCTATTCAGTTGTGTATGTGTAAACTAAAGTCTTTGAAAATGTAATAAGTTTTACTAAACGCGCTCAAGTGTCGCGTCAGACTAGAAATAAAAATGAATTTTGGAGAATTGATTTTTGAATTACCACCAACAGTGAAAAGAAACGTACGAAAGATCGAGAAAATTCGTGTTAGAATTATTATTCTTACTTTTTCGGTTATATTTAATAATATATGTCTACAGGAAAGACTGCTACCAAAATATACTAATATATATATATATATATATATATATATATATATATATATATATATATATATATATATATATATATATATATATATATGTATATATATATATATACATATATATATATTGTGACGATAATCTCTTTCAAGAGAGATTGAGCCTGCTCTTCCCTACATATTTACGTCTTTAAAGTACAAGATACTATATTGAAGATACGTCCACCAGTATCGCCAAACGTTTTGCCCAGGAAGCAAATCGTACCAAGCACACCCCGACACACCGGCTACAGCCCGCCATAACCAGCAAACTGCTCATTCTCCGCCTGCCTGTTGCTGATTGGCTGGTGTCTCGCCGCACCTGCACTCACGCCACCACCAAGAGTCAACGTCTGGGCCAGCAGCACGCTGTACTCCTCAGAATATCTCTGTGCTCCTTGGAGTTGACATCTCTCGCTAGTAGACTAAGCCTTGGCTGTCGTGTACTAAAGGAGGTGGCAGCTTGAAGCCAGTATTCCCAGCACCTCATTTATTTGATTTATTTTAACTTGCATTCTTGTCTTAGAGTAACTTTTCATTACCAGTAATTATTCATGTTCTTTTGTTTGTTGACCTGTTTTGAATTTTATGAGATTGTCTTTATTCATGTCTTGCTTTCTAGAGTAATTAAAATTTCATTGTTTATATACTTGTGTTTTGTGTGTCTTCCCATTACCTTACCACAGACGAAAGAACAAACTTCTCCTTTTTTTTTGTTATGTGACGAGGCCCTGCCCCCAGCTTTTGAAACAGCCGAACACCAACGCTTTACCGTCACATTACATGGAGACCTGTCCACGGAGCTTCACTCAGGTACTGGTACCAAATTGTAAATTTGTGGTAAGCGTATTTGCCTTTGGTAAAGTAGCTTTTCACTATTTTCAATATTCAATTTTATTTTCATATGGTGCTGTGTGTATTGTGCATTCCGAGAGTAGCATATGGTGAAGGTGAGACAACTTTGGATTACGTGGTGACTGTAGGCCTCAGTCATTCTCTTAATTAGTCATCTCTCCCTCCGTGTTATTACTCGTGTTTACCATCTTTTGTCCCTTGGATATTTCTCATATTTTCGGCAGATCATCATATTGGTATCCTGGTACTGTGGTCTGTCCCCGGGTCAAGAGCACCTAATCTTCTGCAGTCTGACAGTAGGAGGATAAAGAGGGCCATAGTTCCTCTCGCACGAACTTTAGTTGCTGAATTGGGACCTCAGCAGCAGTTCTCGTCACCAGTTGACACCTCGCACCCCTACACGTCGGTCAGAGAAGATGATATTTACATTGGTAGGGAATTAGCCTTCTTTTTCAGAGCACAAAAGTTCACTAATTCTGTAAGTATCATATTAATTTCAGTGGGAAAAACTTGCTTATGTCCTATAGAAACTCGGCAAGGTATGCCTACATTCTTGGACTACCTAATTCACTTTTGAGGCAATTAACTGTTTCATTTGTTTTAGAAACTCAGTTTCGCTTATTTAGTAGGATTTTCTTGCCCTTATCCTCTTACATTGAGTACCAGGTACAAGATTTTCTGCGACCTTGATTTATTAATCATTTATCATCTTGAAATTAACATTAATTGTTAACGATTCCACAGGATAGGTACCAGTTGCCAGTCGTCCTGTTTCTGAGATTCACCATATTACAACAGTATATTCGTTGTCCATTTATTTGCTAAATTCACCATGTTTCGTCTCCAAGCTTTCCGTACAGATCCAGCAGGCGAAATAGGGAGTTTAAGTCGTGCCAAGAGGACTGAATTACAAACTCTTGCACATGAGTATCAACTAGAAGTTCCCTACCAAGCCAACAAAAATGAAATACATAACCTGTTACTGGATCATCTCTTAGAGAAAGGTAAGATAGACTCTGAAACTCACGAAACTTACTTTATTGCAGATAAACCTGATTTGGCAACTCTGAAACTCAAACTAGAGCTGGCCAAGATCGAACGAGAACAGCAAAGAGAAGCAGCTGCCATGCAAAAAGAAGCCCTCGAGCAACAAAGGGAAGCAGCTGCCATACGAAAGGAAGAAAAGGAACGAGAAGCTGCCTTGAGGAAGGAAGAACAAGAACGTGAAATCGCCCTCAAGGAACGTGAGATTGCAATACTCCG
This sequence comes from Procambarus clarkii, assembly GCF_040958095.1. Taxonomy (NCBI): domain Eukaryota; kingdom Metazoa; phylum Arthropoda; class Malacostraca; order Decapoda; family Cambaridae; genus Procambarus; species Procambarus clarkii. The sequence continues at coordinate 9,630,575 of NC_091222.1, forward strand.
TGAGCGGGAACGTATACAGCTTGAAACAAAACACGAATTGGAGATGAAACGCGACCATGACAAACAACAAGCAGCTCTGGCTATGGAATGTCGTCAACGAGAATTCGCGTTGGAAACTACACACCTCGCTCAACGCCAGCAAGATACCGCCAATCTTCCTGTCAGTTTCAATATATCACATGCAAGTAAGTTAATGCCACCATTCGTAGAGACAGAAGTTGATGTGTTTTTCACCACCTTTGAAACCCTTGCTAATCAACTTAGTTGGCCTGCCGACCAATGGGCAATCCTTCTCAGAGTACATCTCACAGGTAGAGCTGCAGTTACACTCAGTACTTTGGCGACTGAGAATGACTACCAGACTCTGAAACAAGCAGTGTTGGACGCCTACCTTCTCTCCACCGAAAGTTATCGAAGGAAATTCCGTGACCACCTGAAGGCAAGTACCACTACCTTTCTCGAATTTGCTAATACCAAAAGGAGATATTTTATGAAATGGCTGGAAGCAGCACATGTCTCTACCTTTGCAGAACTCGTCAACCTCATGCTAGTTGAAGAATTCTTGAGGCGTGTGCCGCTTCCTGTCCGTCTATATTTAGCAGATAAAGAAGAAACCGACTACCTAAAGTGTGCTAAGTCGGCTGACACTTACAGCCTCATCCACCGGCTGACACCAGAACCATCTTCCAGTAAGAAGTCTTGGTACAGTTATGAGAAAGTGAGTACCGATCTAGCTGGCTCGCAATTGTACTGTAAGTATTGTAGACTCTATGGACATACCATAGATAAATGTGGTAAGTCTCAATACAAAGGAAATACTGAATCCACGAAACCCAAACAGACTCCTCCTAAGTCCGGTAAGCCTGTGATGAGTGTTGGTGTTCATGTCAATGATCTTTCTCTTTTCAGTAAACACCTGTATACTGGAACTGTCTCTACCAACGGCTCAAATCCGGAGGGACGTTTCAAATTGAAGATCTTGAGGGGACACAGAGGCTCTTCAATCGATCATCTTGAAGTCGGCTGTGCCCAATATCGCCTACACCGGAGAAACTGTCTTCATCACTGACCTCACTGCTACCACTCCTTATCCTCTCGCCAGAGTCCACCTGGATTGTCCCTTCGTGACCGGAGAAGTCCAAGTCGCCATCAGGGAAAAGCCTTTTCCCATGCCTGGAGTGCAACTTCTCCTGGGCAACGACTTGGCAGAAGACCTGCAACCGACCAACCTGATTGTCATGGACAAACCCCAGGTGTGTACCTCTGTAATGGATAATCCCATCTTTGAGTATGTTCCAGCAAAGGTTCAAGAGAGTGATGAAGTTTCTCCTCCGGTTTTAGTGACCACCCGTGCACAAGCTGCACGACCACAGCCAGCTGACTCAACTGCTACCGCTGTCCCTCAAGACCCTCAGAAACTACCCCCGAATCTGACCAAGTTGGAGTTCCGTAAGTTACAGAGGGAAGATCTTACCTTGACACCATTATTTTTCGAGGCTGAGACTCAACCTGACAGTATTCCTGGGTTCTTCCTAGAGAACGAGTTGCTCTACCGCAGATATAGACCCAGTAAACTGAAGGAGGAGGACGATTGGGCCAACATCGAACAACTAGTGATTCCTGCCAGCCTGCGGCCCACTATTCTACACCTGGCCCACGGAGCACTCTCCCACTACGGATTTAACAAGACCTACCACGGAATCCGTCAGGACTACTACTGGCCAGGTATGGTAAATAGCGTCAAACAGTACGTCAAACAGTGTCATACATGTCAGATGGCAGGTAAACCGAACATCTCTATCCCCAGAGCACCACTGACTCCCATACAGGTGCCTGCGGAACCTTTCCATAGACTTATTATAGACTGTGTTGGTCCTTTACCTCGGACCAGTTCAGGTAACGCCTATATCTTAACCATCCTGTGTCCTACCACCAGATTCCCCATAGCAGTTCCAGTAAAGAACATTACTGCTGCTACGGCTGTGAAATACTTATTGAAGATCTTCACCCAGTATGGATTTCCAAGGGAGGTTTAGAGCGACTGTGGCACCAACTTCACCAGTGATCTCTTCAAGAAGACACTGGAAGAGTTCAACATCAAACAGGTATTGTCCAGCCCCTATCATCCTGCTTCACAGGGTTCTCTTGAGCGTAGTCATCAGACTATTAAAGCACTCCTGAAGAAGTTTTGTAATGAAACCTCTAAGGATTGGGATAAGCAAATTGACCTGATAATGTGCATCTTTAGAAGTCTTCCCAATGAGTCTCTAGGAGTGTCTCCTTATGAGATGCTCTACGGGCGTAAGTGCCGTACTCCTCTCAAAGCTTTCAAAGACTCTCTACGTGATGCCACCTTCAGTGAGCATCAGAATGTGCCCCAGTTTCTTCAAAACCTACAACACATTCTAGAGAGGGTCCACAGTTTTGCCCAAGATAATCTATTGAAAGCACAGGAGAGGATGAAGACTCATTACGACCAGACCAGCAAAGTAAGGAAATTTAAACCGGGAGACTTCGTGCTTGCTTATTTCCCTATCCCAGGTTCTCTTTGCAAAACAGGTTTTCAGGACCCTACCGCATCAAGGAGTGCAGAAACAACCACAACTACGTTCTAGAGACTCCAGATAGGCGGCGGAAGACCCAGTTGTGCCACGTCAACCTCCTGAAGTTATATAACGGTACTCTCCCACTGTCATGATAACATATTCTTCCTTTAAAGAGCCATACATCCACAGTGAGACCTTCCCTGCTTCTCCTCCCGAAAGCACTGACAAGGAGTCAGCGCTTTCCAATTCGGAAATCCTAACTGATCTTCACAATTATTTTCAGGACAATCATAGTGCACCTCTCATCAAAATCTTCAAAGAACATCAGGAGTTGTTCCGAGATGACCCCCAAGAGTGTAATGTTACCCAGCACAACATCCAACTGCTCCCTGACACCCGGCTGATTCATCAACCCTTCTACCGAATCAGCCCTAGCAAGAAGGAAGTCATGCGTGCTGAGGTGCAGTTCCTCTTGGATCATGGACTGGCTACACCTTGTGAGTCCCCCTGGGCCTCGCCCTATATCTTGGTGCCAAAACCCCAAGGTAAGGTAGCCACACCATTAATCATTTTAACCAGTCCCAAGCAGCGGTATAATTGGACCATGCAGCAAACCGTTGCTTTCGAACAACTCAAATTCCTCCTCTGTTCTAATCCCATTCTCGCCTCGCCAGATATCACCAAGCCTTTCGTCCTTCCTATCGACGCCAGTGGTACCGGCATCGGTGGTGTCCTGATGCAGTAACGAGGCGAGGAGGTTCTACCTGTCAGCTACTACAGCTACAAGTTGAAACCCCACCAGAGGAACTACAGCACTATTGGCAAGGAGCTACTCTCCATCGTCCTGAATCTCCAGCACTTTGCTCCATACCTACAATGTGCCAGGTCTACCACCATCTTCTCAGACCACAATCCTCTCTGCTTCTTACATCAAGCCCAATTCAATAACCAACGTCTTCTACGATGGGCTTTATATCTGCAAGATTTCAACCTGGAGATCCGCTATATCAAGGGTTCTGACAACATCATAGCCGACACCCTCTCCAGAGTCTATGAAGTAGAAGCAACTCCAACTATCACTCCACCACATGAAGACATAACTTCTTCCAGAACCGCAGGCTTCGGGGGAGAGTTGTGACGATAAACTCTTTCAAGAGAGATTGAGCCTGCTCTTCCCTACATATTTACGTCTTTAAAGTACAAGATACTGTATTGAAGATACGTCCACCAGTATCGCCAAACGTTTTGCCCAGGAAGCAAATCGTACCATGCACACCCCGACACACCGGCTACAGCCCGCCGTAACCAGCAAACTGCTCATTCTCCGCCTGCCTGTTGCTGATTGGCTGGTGTCTCGCCGCACCTGCACTCACGCAACCACCAAGAGTCGACGTCTGGGCCAGCAGCATGCCGTACTCCTCAGAATATCTCTGTGCTCCTTGGAGTTGACATCTCTTGCTAGTAGACTAAGCCTTGGCTGTCGTGTACTAAGGGAGGTGGCAGCTTGAAGCCAGTATTCCCAGCACCTCATTTATTTAATTTATTGTAACTTGCATTCTTGTCTTATAGTAACTTTTTATTACCAGTAATTATTCATGTTGTTTTGTTTGTTGACCTGTTTTGAATTTTATGAGATTGTCTTTATTCATGTCTTGTTTTCTAGAGTAATTAAAATTTCATTGTTTATATACCTTGTGTTTTGTGTGTCTTCCTTACCACAGACGAATGGACAAACTTCTCTTTTTTTTTGTTATGTGACGAGGCCCTGCCCCCAGCTTTTGAAACAGCCGAACACCAACGCTTTACCGTCACATTACAATATATATATATATATATATATATATATATATATATATATATATATATATATATATATATAACAATGGGTATAATATTTTGTAGGTTAAAGGGAAGAATGGAAGTAACTGCAAAGGGCCTATTGGCCCATATTTCTTGATGCTTCTATATTGGTGCGGAGTCATGAAGTGGGTAGAATATAGTTGTGCATTAATTGGCTGTTGATTGCTGGTGTTGACTTCTTAATGTGTAGTGCCTCACAGATATCAAGCTACCTGCTATCGCTGTATCTATCGATGATTTCCGTGTTTTTTGTTAAGACTTCTCTGGTGATGGTCTGGTTGTGGGAAGAGATTATATGTTCCTTAATGGAGCCCTATTGCTTATGCATCGTTAATCGCCTGGAAAGAGATGTTGTTGTCTTGTCTATATACTGAATTCTTTGAGGCTTACAGTCCCCAAGTGGGCATTTGAAGGCATAGACGACATTGGTCTCTTTTTAAAGCGTTCTGCTGCAAATGCAAAGTGCCGGTAGCACAGGCACTCAGTATAGTATGGAGGAAGAGCTTGGACACGGGGGAGATACCAGATGCACTTAAAGTAGCAGACATAGCCCCTCTACACAAGGGAGGGAGCAAAGCATTGGCAAAAAATTATAGACCAGTTGCACTAACATCACACATCATAAAAGTATTTGAGAGAGTGATTAGGAGTCAGGTCACCAATTTCATGGAGACCAATGACCTTCACAACCCAGGCCAACATGGATTTCGAGCGGGAAGATCGTGCCTCTCACAGCTACTTGAGCACTACGACAAAGTCACTGAGGCATTAGAAGAGAAACAGAATGCTGATGTGATATACACGGACTTCGCAAAAGCTTTCGATAAATGTGACCATGGCGTGATAGCACACAAAATGAAGTCAATGGGAATAACCGGTAAAGTAGGACGCTGGATACTCAGTTTTCTGTCAAACAGGACTCAGCGAGTAACTGTCAACCATATAAAATCTAGTCCAAGTGCAGTGAAAAGCTCTGTACCTCAGGGTACAGTCCTTGCACCGCTGCTTTTCCTTATTCTCATATCAGATATAGACAAAATACAAGTCACAGCTTCGTATCATCCTTTGCAGATGACACAAAAATCAGTATGAAAATTACCTCGGCTGAGGACATTGAAAAACTTCAAGCTGATATTAATAAAGTTTTCGACTGGGCATCAGAAAATAACATGATGTTTAACAGTGATAAATTTCAGGTACTCGGGTACGGTAAAAATGAGGACCTTAAACATAATACAGAGTACAAAACACAATCAAATGTACCCATAGTAGGAAAACAGCATGTAAAGGATTTGGGAATAATAATGTCTGACGACCTAACGTTTAAGGAGCATAACCAAGCAAATATTGCGACAGCCAGAAAAATGATAGGATGGATTACGAGAACTTTCAAATCCAGGGATCCCATCACAATGGTTGTACTCTTCAAGTCACTTGTGTTCTCCCGTCTTGAGTACTGCTCAGTACTCACTTCCCCCTTCAGAGCAGGAGAGATTGCTGAAATAGAGGGAATACAGAGAACATATACGGCACGCATAGACGCAATAAAGCACCTAAATTATTGGGATCGACTTCTCAGGCTCGTGAGGTGGCGACCAGGCCCCCGAGTCGGACTGTGTTGGAAAACCTGGCTCTGTAGCCCCTGCTACATTGGGCCAAGACCTAGTCTCTCTTCTGACCTTCCTGACTGCTCCCCTCGGCTCCTCTCCCTCCTCTGTGGTTGGGTTGAGCCCTACGCCCCTAGCGGTGACCACCTCGACCCCTGGCCCGGCTCCGTCTCTCCTTGTAACTACTGCGCCTTTTAACCCCCCCCCCCCTCTCTCTCTCTCTCTGGGGGGTTCTCATTGCCATCCCTGCCGCAACGACACTTGCGCAATCCCTTACCATTCTAATTTGTATTTGTTACGTACTTGTTTGGTCCTGCTATGTGGACTAAGTACTTTGGCCTCCATCATTTAGATTCTACTCCTCCAGACGATTTTTCCTTCCATAAGCACCTTGTTGATTCCGTGGATGCCTCTGTTACTTTGAACCCCACCTTTCTAGGTACACGTGTTGTTGGTGCTCCTTCTTAGGATGCAGCTGCCCTCTTGGCCGCCGTATCCTGCATTGGCGAGACCCCTGTTTGGGTCTCCAAGAACGCTCGGTTAAATGCCAGTGTTGGCACTATTCTCCTCCCACACCATGTTGCGACCGCTATGGAAATCTAAAGGACTGCCACACTGATTTGCTGCATGTTCTAGAAGCCCAGGGCCATTCTGTCCTCCAGATGGACACGTTTACTTGTCTCCCTCGTGGTCATTGCCGTCAGCCCCTTCAGGTTGTGAAAATTACCTTTGATGGTAGGACAGTTTGGTGCCTTCTTTTGATAATTGCTTACTTACTTTGATGGTAGAACCCTTCTGCCCTCTGTCATTCTCGCTGGTGCCAGGTGCTCCGTCCAGGAGTACATTCCCTCTCCTCGACTCTGAAATAAGTGCTGGAAGTTTGGGCATGGGTGCCCGCCGATGCTCCAGTAGTCTCTCTCTGTCCCTTGTGTGTGGGGACGAAGGTCACTAAGTCGGAGTACACTTCTCCCAAGGCTCGCTACCTCAATTGCAGTGAGGCCCACTCTACCTTCTCCCACGCGTGTATGTATTACAAGCCTGAGGCAGCCGTCTTCAACTTGAAGCACCGGCAACGTTCGTCTTTTCCTGAGGCGAGGCACCATGTTCGCCGTTCCCCCCCGCCCCCCTTACGCTGGCGTCTGTTATGATCGCGTGTTGCACTCTTCCTCTTCTGGTCCTTCCCACCTTCCCAAGTCTCACAACCGTTTCGAGGCCTTAGACCAAGACACACCCACTGTCTCCTCCTCTGTTCCTTTACGTTCTGTCCCGAAGGGTCCCCCTCCTCGTTCTCTGTCTGGGGTTCTTTCTTCCCAGTCTGTCATGTCTCCTGTCTCTTCTTTCTCCTTTCCTTCTCATCCTCCTCCTCCTCCTCCTCCGTCTCTTAGCTCTCCACGCCACCTGTCTGTGTGAGAGATGATGTCCAACACTCTCCCGGCAATCATGTTGTTCGCTCTCGTTCTTTTTCTCCTATTGAGACGATTGAGTCTTGCTCAGTACGTTGTTGCTGGAACACCTGTCTCTTTGAGGACAATATACAAGCTGAAAACAACATTGCCCAGACCATATACACTGACGGATCACTCAATACAGCTACAGGGAGGGCAGGAAGTGCTGTTATTGCTCATCAGCCCGATGGCAGCACAATTCAAAGAAATATCCGAATTAGTAACTGGGCGTCCACAATGCAGGCCGAGTTGGTAGCGATACTGGTAGCACTCGAAATTATTGACAACACTGAAGTAGACAGCTTAATTATTTCTGACTCCCTATCCTCACTACGAGCAATAAACAGTTTGCAATCAAGTAATAACGTGCTTGTCTTGGAAGCTAGACGTAGATATGTAAGAATACTTAGCAAGAGGGTAAATATAAAAATGTTGTGGATTCCTTCTCACATTGGCATGCAGGAACATGACAAAGTTGACGCCCTTGCTAAGGCTGCAGTAAATAAAGACAGTATTGAATGGAATCTTGAGTTATCAAATAGGTCCCTTAAAAGTGTCATTAGACGAGAACTCCTAGATGGATTTGAAGAAAGTAGAACAGTGCAAACTGGAACTAGTAGGTCCATTGTTCATCACAATGAAATGTGTGAAGTAAAACATGTGTATGGGGCAAGTAACAAAGTCAGTAGACTAACAGATGTTGTCACAGCTCGTATAAGACTTGGCTACAAGTATCTCTGGCAGTTCGGCTTGTATAGGGATCTAGATGAAGTAAAGTGTAAAGTGTGTGGACATAGGCAGGGACACACACTCGAACACTATATCTTGGATTGTTGTAAAATTGAGCCTTTTAGAGATAAGTCTAAGCTCACTCTGTATGATATGGCAACCTATCTTATTACCATGGATAAATTACCTGAAATCCTTGCACTGTACCCACATTTTGCTTCCAGTAGATGAACGACATATGAGATTCAGAAACAAGTAGTGTATTGTGAGGACTAATAATAAACAGAAGCTCCCCTATGACTCTGTAATATCCCCATTGGCCAAACTATTATGTATTAACGATAAGACCTACCATTAATGTATGATGACTTACTGTAAATATGTAGCTCTTGTAATAGCACTTTCTCTGTAACTAGCTGACATTGTATCTATAAGGTGTGAAGGATTGAAGAAATTGTTTATGTAATAATCTAAGATGAGGTCTGATAAAGAACTTTTGTGCCCTCTGTAATGCTTTTGCGCTACCGCTCACAGGATGAGTATGGGGTGCACAATAAACTAGCCGCCTTCGGCGGCAACAATCAATCAATTTGAGTCAGTAGCGAAAGCCTGGCTCATCTTCCTCCTCCCCCAGCGGGTAAGAAGGCTTCACTTTCTTCCTCGCCCCCCACCTCTGACTCTATCGCTCCATCCCCTCCCATTTCGGTGGTCGAGCCCCCCTGTTCCTGCTATGGAGATTCCATTGGCCACCGCTTCCCTCTCGGTTGCTGCCCATGCTGAGGTGCGCTCCCTGGTTTCTGCCTCTCCTCCTCCTGCTGTCCTTGACCCTCTGTTATCTCCTCCTCCTCCTCCTCCAGACCCTGCTCGTCCGCCTCTGGTCTGTCCTCCCGCTCCCTTCCCCCCATCCTTGCTCAGTTTACCCATGCCCCACAACTCTGACTTCGCTGACCCTTATCCTGAGCTTCTTTAACATGCTGTGTTCCTTTTTACCCTTTATTTCTTCATTGTTCTCTGTTGCTGTCCCTTCTCTTTTTGTCGATGGTTATTCTTCAATGGAATATTCGTGCATATTACGCCAATTTCCATGAACTCCAACTTCTGATTTTACAGCCCCCCCCCCCCCCTTTGTGTCTGTCTCCAGGAGCCGATGCTTGGTGCTCATCCTGGTTGCTTCTGTGCCTTTTTTTTCTTCCCCCCTCCCCCCCAGTTTTTGCTGGATCACATAACTCTACTGCTCTCTTGATTCGTTCTGATATTCTATTCATCCCCCTACTTTTTCCATCGCCTCTCCAATGTTCAGCTGCCCATATCTTTGTGAGTAAATGGTACACGGTTTGTTCCATTTATCTCCCCCCCCCCTAATATGCCCCGCTATCTCTCCTGTATCTTAAACACCTACTGGACTCCTTGCCAGAGCCTGTGCTCCTGCTGGGTGATTTCAATTGGCAACATACCCTATGGGGTGATGTTCTGACAACACCCGGGGGTCGCCTTCTCGAACTGTTCATCCTCTCTTCTTCCCCGTTTCTTCTGAATTCTGGTGAGCCCACTCATTTGGACTCTTGAACTCGCACCCTTTCCTGTCTTGATCTTTCTCTCTGCTCGTCGTCTCTTTACTTGGATTTCTCGTGGCGGGTTCTTGATGACCTCTATGGCAGTCACCATTTCCCCATCCTTGTTACCATTTTCTCTTTTCATCCTCCCCTCTCCTTCCCTAGGTGGCAGTTTGCCAAGGTAGACTGGAACATCTTTACTCTCCGAGCTACTCTCTCCGACCTCTCCATTCTGCCTCTCCCTCACACCCTCCTTCATTTTCATGACACCATCTTCGACGCTGCCCTCCACTCTATTCCTAGCTCTACCTCTCGGGGCACGCGGAAGTGCGTTCCCTGGTGGAATGTCGACTATGCCCGCATTGTCCGCTGTAAGCGTGCAGCCTGGAAGAGACAGCCGCTGGCAGACGGCTGATTCTTTTCTTTTGTTTTGGAAGGCGAGTGCGATGGCCCATAAGACCATCCGTACGACTAGACGTGAGTGTTGGAAGTCTTATGTTTCGACCATTACGTCTTAAACTCCTCTACCGGTGATCTGGAAGCGTATCTGCAAGATAGCGGGTATGTTCGTTCCCGATGTCTCGCCGGTCCTTCATCTCCATGGAACACTTACGGCAGACCCGATGTAGGTTGCAGCCCAACTGGGTTCCTACTTTTCATCTGTTAGCTCTGGTTCTCATCTTCCTCAGACTTTCTTTCTTCGTAAGTCTGTTCTTGAATCTCATCCTTTAGATTTCCGTACCCATCTCAGACTTCCCTATAGCAATCCCCTTCTTTCTCTCTGAACTTCAGTCTGCCCTGGCCCTCTGCAGTTCTACGGCAGCAGGCTCCGATGGCATTCATTATGAGATGCTTCGCCATCTCAGTACGTCTCAGTATTTACTGAGTCTGTATAATCGGGTCTGGGAGTCGTCGTCAGTCCCTGAGGATTGGCTCGATGCTGTTGTTCTCCCTGTTCGGAAACCAGGGTCTCTCGGGTCATCCCCCTAAGGACTTCAGCCCTATTGTCCTCACGAGTTTTCTCTGCAAACTCTTTGAACGTATGGTTAACGTTCGTCTGATGTGGGTTTTAGAACACTATCACCACCTCTCCCCTTCTCAATTTGGTTTTCGCAAGTGCCGCAGCACAACAGATGGCCTGGTGAACTTGGAGGTCAATATTTGTAGTGGTTTTGCTGTGAATACTTCCGTCGTTGCTGTCCTTTTTGACCTGGAAAAGGCTTACGACACCACCTGGAGATATCATATTCTGTCCCAACTTTATTCTTTTGGCCTTTGTGGTAATCTCCCTCTCTTCCTCCAAAGCTTCCTCTCTCGTCGTTCCTTTCGAGTAAGGCTTGGTGCCACTCTCTCTGCCCCTTTTAGACAATACGAGGGTGTACCCCAAGGTAGTGTTCTGAGCACTACTCTTTTTATAGTTGCCCTCAATGGTCTTCTTTTCTCCCTTCCTTCTGGCGTCTTCTCCGCTCTCTATGTCAACGATCTTATCCTTTGCTGTCAGCGTGATGATTCGCCTCTCCTTCAACCGCGGCTTCAACTTGTGATTGATGCCGTGTCGTCTTGAGTCACCAATCATGGCTTCAAGTTCTCTACATCTAAGACTTGTGCTATGACTTTTATTCGGAAGCATGTCGTTCTTCGTCCCTCTTTGTTGCTTTATGGTCATCCCCATGTGTACAGGGATTCCACTAAGCTTTTGGGGTTAATCTTTGACACTCGTTTGTCTTGGTCGCCCCATATCTCTTACCTCCGTGTTGAATGTTGTAAGGCCCTTAACCTCCTTAAGGTTTTATCCCATACTTCTTGGGGAACGGATAGGCGCATGCTCCTCTTTTTACATTCCTCTCTCATCCTGTCTAAACTCGATTATGATTGCCCTGCTTACTTGTCTGCTTCTCCTTCTACTCTTCGCCGTCTTGATGCTTTGCACCATACTCGGTTGCGCTTCAGCTCTGGTGCCTTTCGTTCGACTCCCACCCTCTTCATGTATGTTGACACTAGGTTCCTATCTCTCCAGGACCACCGTGATCGCTACTGTCTTCGCTATTTTGCGCGGTCCTTGCAACATCCTTCCTCTCGCCTCTGTCATGCTTTGAATTTTACCTCTTCTGTGGTTCCTGTTCCTCTTCACCACCTCCCTCTTTCAGTCCGGTAATCTCTCTTGCAAGATTCTGTTTCGGTTCGTATTTCTAATGATTGTCCTCGTATTATTCCTTCCTTGCCCCCCATGGAGAGTCCCCCCTTCCAAAATTTAGTACATCCTTGACCCGCATCACTAAAGCTTTTACCCGTCCTTCCGTTCTGAAATGCCATTTCCTTGAACCTCATGGCTCTAGTGTCCTTTAATCTAGTCCATCTGGTGGTCGTCGAGATTCAACATTGGCTGTTTCTTATCTCCAGTAAATTTAAATCTGTAGAGTTTTGCTGAGTTCCCAGCAATATTGGTGTTTCTTTCAATGAGCATGCAAATGCTGCCGCTTGAGAAGTTATCCCCTCTTGTCCCATCTCCCGTAAAGGTAAACCTTATTCTGACTTTTACCCAGTTATTCATTCCTCCATCCTTCCCCGTTGGCAGGGTTTTTCGTCTTCTGTTGTTGGTAACAAACTGCGTACTCTTAAGCGTAGTGTGTCCCCATAGCCTTCCTCCTACCACCGTAACCAGCGATGGGAAACAGCTCTGGCAAGGTTGCGTATTGGCCATACACATTTAACTCATGGTCACTTAATGAAGCGCCGTCCTGCTCCTTATTGTCCAAATTGCATTTTCTCTCTCTTACAGTCCTGCATTTCCTTTTTGAATGTTCTGACTTCCAGGACAAGCATGTGTCTTGCTTTGCGACCATCCCTCGCAGTCACTTTTCCCTCGATAGAATTCTTGGTGAATCGGGTGCTTTTCATATCATTCGCCTTGTGCGTTTCTGTTCTCATTTTGGCATTCTTGGTGATATTTAGCGCCGTCTGATTATTCCGCACATTTGATGGTGCCACATACCCTTCCCGGTTTGGTGCCTTCTTTTGATAATTACTTACCTACGTTAATTGCAATTTATCACTCCGACAGTCCAACAATAAAAACAATAATTCCCCTACAGTAATTACTCTATCACAAACACAATTAAACAATCAGTAGGTAACTCCATTAATTACTGTCACACGGACAGCTAATTAATCAAGACGAATTATGTTAACACAACTTTATCACTCAAGACAGCTTGCCAACAAGACTTTGTCACTTCACTTAATTACGTTAATTACACTGCCTCAACGGACAGTTAATCACAACAAAGAATACTTTGATGATTCTTCAATAAATAATGTAATATTATACAATTGTTTGTCTCAGTAACAAATCAGAAATAACGGTAACAAATCTCACTCTCAGAGGTTACTTAATACCACAACAGCACAACGAATCACAACACAACACAATCATAATGTAATTAATAATCACAATTAATTAACAACAAACACAGTAATCAATAATTCAGGGTATCACATCAGACCACCCCTTACCTGTCTAGACTCACTGGTTTGTTCTTCTGAAATGATATCAAAGCATACACATAGAAAATCTATAACAGTATCTGTATAATACTGAACCGAACCTCAACTTCAACACAATAGTGCAACCTGACTAAATGAGTAAATATGTGTACTCATACACAACCAGAGACGAATTTACAGTAATCACTCACACGTACTGTAACCATCATACGTGCGTTCCTCGACTATGCTTCTCTCTCCCGTACAGGTGATAATGAGATAGCGTCAGGTCATAAGGTTAAATCAGATCAATACTAGGAACTTAATGCACAAAACACAATACAGAGATAAATTTAGAGTACTCACATTACATCGGCCTTATTCCATTCAATCTCTCCCCATACATAAGTGAGTAATTCTGCAGTTGATTGGTGATCTGCTCAGTGCTCTCCACACGTTATAACAAGACCAGGTGGAGTATGGTAGCCTGGTGGTGTGGAGTCGGGAGGCATCCTCACGGAGTATAGTTGAATGGCTCACAAGGGCAAGTTTAGGGAGCTCTAGCCGGGAGGGCGAGCAGCGCGTTTGGTGACACAGGCGGTGAAGATACGGGAACACACGGGGTGAGCACACGTAGATGACACAAGGTGGTGACCAGGTGTTAAGGTACACAGGGTGACGGCGCGGTTGGCGGGAAGAACACTATGTCCACAGCAGTGGCTGGGATTTCTGTATATCACTTGAGAACAACTTCGCAGCTTACTTGGTACAATGCTCAACCCTTACAGATCACTTCTCGTAAGAATTTGATGGCGGATCATCACGCTGATTATAGATACAACCCAATGCAGTCTGACTCACTATTTGGGGTGACCTCTTTTTTTATGCTAGGAAATACAGTAAATACAATACGAAATAACATGATAACATAAACAGGAAAAAAAACCTGAGCCACAAAAACTGAACATGGACAATAGTACTGGAGCATTAACCCCAGAAAATAAACAGAAACAAAGAACAAGCACAGAACATGGAACAGGAAAACACAGGAATATAATCATGGACACAAAAGGAAACATTTATAAATAACATGGAAAACAACGGGACAATACAAGCCAGAAGGGCATCAGGGAAAGTACAAAATCCCAACATATACAAAAATAAAGCCCCGGAACACACAGGAACCGGGAAGAACAAAACAGAACCACACATACACACACACACACAGAAACAAAAACAAAAACACCGGCACACTCAGGAACCGGGTATGACAAAACACAACCACACACTTACACACGGGAGATGTAGCAATGGCAAGGATCCCTACAATTGGTCCAACATTTGCTGAAATACTGAAGAGCCCAGATGCTATGTGCACAGTCAAGGAAGCTGTAATGAAAGCAGTAACCTCACAGGAGGCAAGCTAGATGCACAAGCCTGCTAATGGAAAGGAAAAGACCTGTAGCAGTGATAGATGTGAAGGAACAAGAGGGTTCCACAAAGGAGGAATGGAGGATTAAAGACAAAGCTGCAGTGGCAGGGATATTAAAAGAGATAGGAATGGAAGGGGCTGAACAAGACATAGAACAGTTCTTCCGGATTGGCCAGTACAACAGAGACAAAAAGAGATTGATCAAGGTAGTATTCAAGAGCGAGGTCATCAAAGAGGACCTCCTAGTAAAGAAGAGCAAACTGAGGTATGCAAGGAACTACAAAAAGGTATATGTTCAGAGGGACATGACCAGGGACGAGATAGTAAGGGCAGCAGATGCAAAGAAAAGGCGCAGGGAGAGGGAAGGGAGCCAGGGAACCTCAGCCTCCATCCCAGCAATTCCAGAGGGGAGAGGGGAACCCCAATCCAGCAACTTAGAAATCCCAGAGGGGAATGCAACACCCCAGCCCACCACCTAATAGGGCCTCCCCCTTTACCCCCAGCACAAACCTTTCCTTGCCCCTGCATAATGCCCACCATATCACCCAAATCCTCCCTCTCCCCTTACCCCAAGTATCCCTTGCTTTCCCAGCCCGTGGTCGTCCTGCCCCAGGCAGGCTCAGGCAAGACCTAAGACCTCCATCCCTAACTCCACCTCCCCCCAAACCCCTGTCAACTACATCACAGGAGGGCGTGCCCTCTCCCCAAGTAATCCCTGCCCCCCCCCCCAACCTCAAGCACTCCCTGCCCCCTCACCCCCAGACTTCATCTTGTCCCAAGCAAGCCTGAGCAAGACCTAGGCCCTCCATCCCCCACTCCACCTCCCCCTGAACCCTAGGCAACTACCTCACAGGAGGATGAGCCTACCCAAGTAGCAATGACCATGGAACAACTTCCTACACTTGTTCGGAGTGAGGGTGAAAATGGATATAAGAAAGTGAGCTTCAAGGTAATGTACTCAAACATTGATGGGATTACCAATAAAGCAAGTGAACTGGCAGAATGGGCACAAGAAGAAAACCCTGATGTAATAGGACTCACGGAAACATAATTGTCAGGCGTCATAACAGATGCTGTGTTTCCAAAGGACTACAATATAGTAAGAAAAGAAAGGGAAGGGAGAGGAGGTGGAGAAGTGGCCCTGATGATAAGGAATGACTGGAGTTTTGATGAGATGGAAATTCCGGGCTGTGACGGGTTCAGAGATTACATAACAGGAACTATAACAATGGGTGGACCTAAGATAATAGTGACAGTCATTTACAACCCTCCCCTAAATGACATTTTTTGTTTTTTGTTTTTTGCTGGGGTATTCTTATGCGGGCCCCTAAGCCTCTGGCTGGCCCACTAAGTGTTGTTTGTTTCTATTTTACTTGGGCGGAGAATGAGTATTTATGACTCGTATGGTCGCTTCAGTAAGATTTTGCCATATGTGTTTAACAACTTATTCTGCTTTGCTGAATCTAAGTTGAAATATTAATGGGTTTGTAACTGTGCACTGTGTTAGATAATGTTCTAGTGGTCTGTCGGGCATTTCTCCACAGTGCTGACATTCCTAAATGACAGAAGACCCAGACAAGACTTTGAATGTGGTGATCAAGTCCCCCTAACTCTTCTGTCTTCCAGCGAAGTGAGGTTTAATTCCCGTTGTCTCTCCTCGTAGCTCATACCTCTCAGCTCGGGTACTAGTCTGGTGGCAAACCTTCGAACCTTTTCCAGTTTAGTCTTTAGTGTGTGTGTGTGTGTGTACTCACCTAATTGTGCTTGCGGGGTTCAGCTTTGTCTCTTTGGTCCCGCCTCTCCACTGTGAATCAACTGGTGTACAGATTTCTGAGCCTACTGGGCTTTTTCATATCTACATTTGAAACTGTGTATGGAGTCAGCCTCCACCACATCACTTCCTAGAGCATTCCATTTATTAACTACTCTGACACTGAAAAAATTCTTTCTAACGTCTGTGGCTCATCTGGGTACGTAGTTTCCACCTGTGGCCCCTTGTTCGTGTCCCACCCGTGCTAAAGAGTTTGCCTTTGTCCACCCTGTCATTTCCCCTGAGAATTTTGTAGGTGGTTATCATGTCTCCACTTAATCTGATGTTTTCCAGGGACGTGAGATTCAGTTCCTTTAGCCTTTCCTCGTAGCTCAATCCTCTCAGTTCCGGGACGAGCCTGGTGACATACCGCTGAATCTTCTCTAACTTTTTCTTGTGTTTAACTAGGTATGGACTCTAGGCTGGAGCTGCATATTCCAGAATTGGTCTGACGTAAGTGGTATACAGGATCCTGAACGATTCCTTACACAAGTTTCTAAAGGCAGTTCTTATGTTAGCCAGTCTAGCATATGCCGCTGATGATATCCTTTTGATGTGGGCCTCAGGGGACAGGTTCGGTGTGATATCAACCCCCAGATTTTTTTCTCTGTTTGACTCTTGCAGGATTTCACCTCCCAGGTGGTACCTTGTGTTCAGCCTCCTGCTCCCTTCGCCTAATTTCATTACTTTACACTTTCCTGAGTTGAACTTTAGCAGCCATTTTCTAGACCATTCCTCCAGTTTATCCAGGTCATCCTGTAGTCTCTATGTATCTTCATCCGTCTTAATTCTTCTCATAATTTTTGCATCATCAGCAAACATTGAGAAGAATGAGTCTATACCCTCCCGAGGATCGTTTACATATGTTAGAAACAGGATGGGTCCAAGTACTGAGCCCTGTGGGACTCCACTGGTGATATCTCGCCACTCTGATGTCTCCCCTTTCACCGTTACTCGCTGTTTCCTGTTGCTTAAGTACTCCCTTATCTACTGCAGCACCTTCCCTTTTACTCCTGTCTGTTGCTCCAACTTTTTTAACAGACTTTTTATGGGGTATTGTGTCAATGGCTTTCTGGCAGTCCAGAAAAATGCAGTCGGCCCACCCTTCTCTTTCCTGCCTATTTTTTGTTGCCTGGTTATAGAATTCTAGTAAACCTGTGAGGCACGATTTACCATCTCTGAACCCATGTTGGTGGTGCGTTACAAAGGTATTTCCCTCTTGATGCTCTACGAGCCTTTTATTCACGATCTTCTCCATTACCTTGCATGGCATACAAGTTAAGGAAACTGGCCTGTAATTCAGTGCCTCTTGCCTGTCACCCTTTTTGTATATTGGAACTACGTTAGCTGTCTTCCAACTTACTGGTAGGTCTCCTGTTTCCAGTGACCTGTTATTCACCATAGAGAGTGGCACACTTAGTGCTTCTGCACCTTCCTTTAGTATCCATGGTGTGATTCTGTCAGGCCCAACAGCCTTTGTCACATCCAGCTCCAGCAGACACCTTTTGACCTCTTCACTGGTGAGGTCAAATTCCTCCAAGGTTGCTTGGTTTGCCTCCTCCTCATTTAGTGTAGGGGCTTCTCCTTGTTCTATTGTGAAAACCTCTTGGAACCTCTTGTTGAGTTCTTCACACACCTCCTTGCCATTCTCTGTGGATCTGTTCTCCCCTTTTTTCAATTTCATCACTTGTTCCTTCACTGCTGTTTTCCTCCTGATGTGGCTGTGGAGCAGCTTTGGTTGGGTCTTGGCTTTACTCGCTATGTCATTTTCAAACTGTCTCTCTGCTTCCCTCCTCACTCTGAGGTACTCATTTCTGGCCCCTCTGGTATCTCTCCCTACTCTCCGGTGTTCTGTTATTTCTGTAGTTTCTCCATGTTCTTTTATTCAGTTGCTTCGCTTCCTTGCATTCCTGGTTGAGCCATGGATTTTTCTGTTTTTCGTTTTTCTCCTTTTGGACCGGGATAAATCTGTCTGCAGCTTCCTGGCATTTCTGGGTGACAAAATCCATCATGTCCTACACACTCTTGTCTCTAAGTTCTGTTTCCCATGGTATTCCCCTTAGGAAGTGCCTCATCTCGTCATATTTTCCTCTTCGGTAATTTAGTCTTTTCCCCTCCGATCCCATCCTTGGATAGGTTATCCCTACCTCCACCAAGTTCTCAAAAGTCAGTACACTGTGCTCACTCATTCCTATGGGGGCTTCAACTTTGAGTTCCCTTATTTCTGACTCATTCAGGGTGAATATCAAGTCGAGTCTAGCTGGTTCATCATTGCCTCTCACTCTTGTGGGTTCCCTGACATGCTGGCGCAGAAAGTTCCTTGTTGCCACTTCCAAGAGTTTAGCTCTCCATGTATCTGCACCACCATGTGGGTCCTCATTCTCCCAGTCTATCTTTCCATGGTTGAAATCACCCATGATTAAGAGTCTTGAGCCATTCCTGCAGGCAACTGAAGCTGCTCTCTCTAATATATTATATTATTGGTTGCCATGTTGTTCCTATCAAAGTCTTGTCTGGGTCTTCTGTCATTTAGGAATGTCAGCACTGTGGAGAAATGCCCGACAGACCACTAGAACATTATCTAACACAGTGCACAGTTACAAACCCATTAATATTTCAACTTAGATTCAGCAAAGCAGAATAAGTTGTTAAACACACATGGCAAAATCTTACTGAAGCGACCATACGAGTCATAAATACTCATTCTCCGCCCAAGTAAAATAGAAACAAACAACACTTAGTGGGCCAGCCAGAGGCTTAGGGGCCCGCATAAGAATACCCCAGCAAAAAACAAAAAACAAAAAATGTCATTTAGGGGAGGGTTGTAAATGACTGTCACTATTATCTTAGGTCCACCCATTGTTATAGTTCCTGTTATGTAATCTCTGAACCCGTCACAGCCCGGAATTTCCATCTCATCAAAACTCCAGTCATTCCTTATCATCAGGGCCACTTCTCCACCTTTTCTCCCTTCCCTTTCTTTTCTTACTATATTGTAGTCCTTTGGAAACACAGCATCTGTTATGACGCCTGACAATTATGTTTCCGTGAGTCCTATTACATCAGGGTTTTCTTCTTGTGCCCTTTCTGCCAGTTCACTTGCTTTATTGGTAATCCCATCAATGTTTGAGTACATTACCTTGAAGCTCACTTTCTTATATCCATTTTCACCCTCACTCCGAACAAGTGTAGGAAGTTGTTCCATGGTCATTGCTACTTGGGTAGGCTCATCCTCCTGTGAGGTAGTTGCCTAGGGTTCAGGGGGAGGTGGAGTGGGGGATGGAGGGCCTAGGTCTTGCTCAGGCCTGCTTGGGACAAGATGAAGTCTGGGGGTGAGGGGGCAGGGAGTGCTTGAGGTTGGGGGGGGGGGGCAGGGATTACTTGGGGAGAGGGCACGCCCTCCTGTGATGTAGTTGACAGGGGTTTGGGGGGAGGTGGAGTTAGGGATGGAGGTCTTAGGTCTTGCCTGAGCCTGCCTGGGGCAGGACGACCACGGGCTGGGAAAGCAAGGGATACTTGGGGTAAGGGGAGAGGGAGGATTTGGGTGATATGGTGGGCATTATGCAGGGGCAAGGAAAGGTTTGTGCTGGGGGTAAAGGGGGAGGCCCTATTGGGTGGTGGGCTGGGGTGTTGCATTCCCCTCTGGGATTTCTAAGTTGCTGGATAGGGGTTCCCCTCTCCCCTCTGGAATTGCTGGGATGGAGGCTGAGGTTCCCTGGCTCCCTTCCCTCTCCCTGCGCCTTTTCTTTGCATCTGCTGCCCTTACTATCTCGTCCCTGGTCATGTCCCTCTGAACATATACCTTTTTGTAGTTCCTTGCATACCTCAGTTTGCTCTTCTTTACTAGGAGGTCCTCTTTGATGACCTCGCTCTTGAATACTACCTTGATCAATCTCTTTTTGTCTCTGTTGTACTGGCCAATCCGGAAGAACTGTTCTATGTCTTGTTCAGCCCCTTCCATTCCTATCTCTTTTAATATCCCTGCCACTGCAGCTTTGTCTTTAATCCTCCATTCCTCCCTTGTGGAACCCTCTTGTTTCTTCACATCTATCACTGCTACAGGTCTTTTCCTTTCCATTAGGAGGCTTGTGCATCTAGCTTGCCTCCTGTGAGGTTACTGCTTTCATTACAACTTCCTTGACTGTGCACATAGCATCTGGGCTCTTCAGTATTTCAGCAAATGTTGGACCAATTGTAGGGATCCTTGCCATTGCTACATCTCCCGTGTGTAAGTGTGTGGTTGTGTTTTGTCATACCCGGTTCCTGAGTGTGCCGGTGTTTTTGTTTTTGTTTCTGTGTGTGTGTGTGTATGTGTGGTTCTGTTTTGTTCTTCCCGGTTCCTGTGTGTTCCGGGGCTTTATTTTTGTATATGTTGGGATTTTGTACTTTCCCTGATGCCCTTCTGGCTTGTATTGTCCCGTTGTTTTCCATGTTATTTATAAATGTTTCCTTTTGTGTCCATGATTATATTCCTGTGTTTTCCTGTTCCATGTTCTGTGCTTGTTCTTTGTTTCTGTTTATTTTCTGGGGTTAATGCTCCAGTACTATTGTCCATGTTCAGTTTTTGTGGCTCAGGTTTTTTTTCCTGTTTATATTATCATGTTATTTCGTATTGTATTTACTGTATTTCCTAGCATGAAAAAGAGGTCACCCCAAATAGTGAGTCAGACTGCATTGGGTTGTATCTATAATCAGCGTGATGATCCGCCATCAAATTCTTACGAGAAGTGATCTGTAAGGGTTGAGCATTGTACCAAGTAAGCTGCGAAGTTGTTCTCAAGTGATATACAGAAATCCCAGCCACTGCTGTGGACATAGTGTTCTTCCCGCCAACCGCGCCGTCACCCTGTGTACCTTAACACCTGGTCACCACCTTGTGTCATCTACGTGTGCTCACCCCGTGTGTTCCCGTATCTTCACCGCCTGTGTCACCAAACGCTCTGCTCGCCCTCCCGGCTAGAGCTCCCTAAACTTGCCCTTGTGAGCCATTCAACTATACTCCGTGAGGATGCCTCCCGACTCCACACCACCAGGCTACCATACTCCACCTGGTCTTGTTATAACGTGTGGAGAGCACTGAGCAGATCACCAATCAACTGCAGAATTACTCACTTATGTATGGGGAGAGATTGAATGGAATAAGGCCGATGTAATGTGAGTACTCTAAATTTATCTCTGTATTGTGTTTTGTGCATTAAGTTCCTAGTATTGATCTGATTTAACCTTATGACCTGACGCTATCTCATTATCACCTGTACGGGAGAGAGAAGCATAGTCGAGGAACGCACGTATGATGGTTACAGTACGTGTGAGTGATTACTGTAAATTCGTCTCTGGTTGTGTATGAGTACACATATTTACTCATTTAGTCAGGTTGCACTATTGTGTTGAAGTTGAGGTTCGGTTCAGTATTATTCAGATACTGTTATAGATTTTCTATGTGTATGCTTTGATATCATTTCAGAAGAACAAACCAGTGAGTCTAGACAGGTAAGGGGTGGTCTGATGTGATACCCTGAATTATTGATTACTGTGTTTGTTGTTAATTAATTGTGATTATTAATTACATTATGATTGTGTTGTGTTGTGATTCGTTGTGCTGTTGTGGTATTAAGTAACCTCTGAGAGTGAGATTTGTTACCGTTATTTCTGATTTGTTACTGAGACAAACAATTGTATAATATTACATTATTTATTGAAGAATCATCAAAGTATTCTTTGTTGTGATTAACTGTCCGTTGAGGCAGTGTAATTAACGTAATTAAGTGAAGTGACAAAGTCTTGTTGGCAAGCTGTCTTGAGTGATAAAGTTGTGTTAACATAATTCGTCTTGATTAATTAGCTGTCCGTGTGACAGTAATTAATGGAGTTACCTACTGATTGTTTAATTGTGTTTGTGATAGAGTAATTACTGTAGGGGAATTATTGTTTTTATTGTTGGACTGTCGGAGTGATAAATTGCAATTAACGTAGGTAAGTAATTATCAAAAGAAGGCACCAAACCGGGAAGGGTATGTGGCACCATCAAATGTGCGGAATAATCAGACGGCGCTAAATATCACCAAGAATGCCAAAATGAGAACAGAAACGCACAAGGCGAATGATATGAAAAGCACCCGATTCACCAAGAATTCTATCGAGGGAAAAGTGACTGCGAGGGATGGTCGCAAAGCAAGACACATGCTTGTCCTGGAAGTCAGAACATTCAAAAAGGAAATGCAGGACTGTAAGAGAGAGAAAATGCAATTTGGACAATAAGGAGCAGGACGGCGCTTCATTAAGTGACCATGAGTTAAATGTGTATGGCCAATACGCAACCTTGCCAGAGCTGTTTCCCATCGCTGGTTACGGTGGTAGGAGGAAGGCTATGGGGACACACTACGCTTAAGAGTACGCAGTTTGTTACCAACAACAGAAGACGAAAAACCCTGCCAACGGGGAAGGATGGAGGAATGAATAACTGGGTAAAAGTCAGAATAAGGTTTACCTTTACGGGAGATGGGACAAGAGGGGATAACTTCTCAAGCGGCAGCATTTGCATGCTCATTGAAAGAAACACCAATATTGCTGGGAACTCAGCAAAACTCTACAGATTTAAATTTACTGGAGATAAGAAACAGCCAATGTTGAATCTCGACGACCACCAGATGGACTAGATTAAAGGACACTAGAGCCATGAGGTTCAAGGAAATGGCATTTCAGAACGGAAGGACGGGTAAAAGCTTTAGTGATGCGGGTCAAGGATGTACTAAATTTTGGAAGGGGGGACTCTCCATGGGGGGCAAGGAAGGAATAATACGAGGACAATCATTAGAAATACGAACCGAAACAGAATCTTGCAAGAGAGATTACCGGACTGAAAGAGGGAGGTGGTGAAGAGGAACAGGAACCACAGAAGAGGTAAAATTCAAAGCATGACAGAGGCGAGAGGAAGGATGTTGCAAGGACCGCGCAAAATAGCGAAGACAGTAGCGATCACGGTGGTCCTGGAGAGATAGGAACCTAGTGTCAACATACATGAAGAGGGTGGGAGTCGAACGAAAGGCACCAGAGCTGAAGCGCAACCCAGTATGGTGCAAAGCATCAAGACGACGAAGAGTAGAAGGAGAAGCAGACAAGTAAGCAGGGCAATCATAATCGAGTTTAGACAGGATGAGAGAGGAATGTAAAAAGAGGAGCATGCGCCTATCCGTTCCCCAAGAAGTATGGGATAAAACCTTAAGGAGGTTAAGGGCCTTACAACATTCAACACGGAGGTAAGAGATATGGGGCGACCAAGACAAACGAGTGTCAAAGATTAACCCCAAAAGCTTAGTGGAATCCCTGTACACATGGGGATGACCATAAAGCAACAAAGAGGGACGAAGAACGACATGCTTCCGAGTAAAAGTCATGGCACAAGTCTTAGATGTAGAGAACTTGAAGCCATGATTGGTGACTCAAGACGACACGGCATCAATCACAAGTTGAAGCCGCGGTTGAAGGAGAGGCGAATCATCACGCTGACAGCAAAGGATAAGATCGTTGACATAGAGAGCGGAGAAGACGCCAGAAGGAAGGGAGAAAAGAAGACCATTGAGGGCAACTATAAAAAGAGTAGTGGTCAGAACACTACCTTGGGGTACACCCTCATATTGTCTAAAAGGGGCAGAGAGAGTGGCACCAAGCCTTACTCGAAAGGAACGACGAGAGAGGAAGCTTTGGAGGAAGAGAGGGAGATTACCACAAAGGCCAAAAGAATAAAGTTGGGACAGAATATGATATCTCCAGGTGGTGTCGTAAGCCTTTTCCAGGTCAAAAAGGACAGCAACGACGGAAGTATTCACAGCAAAACCCCTACAAATATTGACCTCCAAGTTCACCAGGCCATCTGTTGTGCTGCGGCACTTGCGAAAACCAAATTGAGAAGGGGAGAGGTGGTGATAGTGTTCTAAAACCCACATCAGACGAACGTTAACCATACGTTCAAAGAGTTTACAGACAAAACTCGTGAGGACAATAGGGCTGAAGTCCTTAGGGGGATGTCCCGAGAGACCCTGGTTTCCGAACAGGGAGAACAACAGCATCGAGCCAATCCTCAGGGACTGACGACGACTCCCAGACCCGATTATACAGACTCAGTAAATACTGAGACGTACTGAGATGGCGAAGCATCTCATAATGAATGCCATCGGAGCCCGCTGCCGTAGAACTGCAGAGGGCCAGGGCAGACTGAAGTTCAGAGAGAAAGAAGGGGATTGCTATATGGAAGTCTGAGATGGGTACGGAAATCTAAAGGATGAGATTTAAGAACAGACTTACGAAGAAAGAAAGTCTGAGGAAGATGAGAACCAGAGCTAACAGATGAAAAGTAGGAACCCAGTTGGGCTGCAACCTACATCGGGTCTGCCGCAAGTGTTCCATGGAGATGAAGGACCGGCGAGACATCGGGAACGAACATACCCGCTATCTTGCAGATACACTTCCAGATCACCGGCAGAGGAGTTTCAGACGTAATGGTCGAAACATAAGACTTCCAACACTCACGTCTAGTCGTACGGATGGTCTTATGGGCCATCGCACTCGCCTTCCAAAACAAAAGAAAAGAATCAGCCGTCTGCCAGCGGCTGTCTCTTCCAGGCTGCACGCTTACAGCGGACAACGCGGGCATAGTCGACATTCCACCAGGGAACGCACTTCCGCGTGCCCCGAGAGGTAGAGCTAGGAATAGAGTGGAGGGCAGCGTCGAAGATGGTGTCATGAAAATGAAGGAGGGTGTGAGGGAGAGGCAGAATGGAGAGGTCGGAGAGAGTAGCTCGGAGAGTAAAGATGTTCCAGTCTACCTTGGCAAACTGCCACCTAGGGAAGGAGAGGGGAGGATGAAAAGAGAAAATGGTAACAAGGATGGGGAAATGGTGACTACCATAGAGGTCATCAAGAACCCGCCACGAGAAATCCAAGTAAAGAGACGACGAGCAGAGAGAAAGATCAAGACAGGAAAGGGTGCGAGTTCAAGAGTCCAAATGAGTGGGCTCACCAGAATTCAGAAGAAACGGGGAAGAAGAGAGGATGAACAGTTCGAGAAGGCGACCCCCGGGTGTTTGTCAGAACATCACCCCATAGGGTATGTTGCCAATTGAAATCACCCAGCAGGAGCACAGGCTCTGGCAAGGAGTCCAGTAGGTGTTTAAGATACAGGAGAGAAAGCAGGGCATATGGGGGGGGGGGAGATAAATGGAACATACCGTGTACCATTTACTCACAAAGATATGGGCAGCTGAACATTGGAGAGGCGATGGAAAAAGTAGGGGGATGAAGGGAATATCAGAACGAATCAAGAGAGCAGTAGAGTTATGTGATCCAGCAAAAACTGGGGGGAGGGGAAGAGAAAAAAAAGGCACAGAAGCAACCAGGATGAGCACCAAGCATCGGCTCCTGGAGACAGACACAAAGGGGGGGATGGGGAACTGTAAAATCAGAAGTTGGAGTTCATGGAAATTGGCGTAATATGCACGAATATTCGATTGAAGAATAACCATCGACAAAAAGAGAAAGGACAGCAACATAGAACAATGAAGAAATAAAGGGTAAAAAGGAACACAGCATGTTAAAGAAGCTCAGGATAAGGGTCAGCGAAGTCAGGGTTAGGGGGCATGGATAAACTGAGTAAGGATGGAGGGAAGGGAGCAGGAGGACAGACCAGAGGTGGACGAGCAGGGTCTGGAGGAGGAGGAGACAACCGAGGGTCAAGGACAGCAGGAGGAGGAGAGGCAGAAACCGGGGAGCGCACCTCAGCATGGGCAGCAACCGAGAAGGAAGCGGTGGCCAATGGAACCTCCATAGCAGGAACAGGGGGCTCGGCCACCGAAATGGGAGGGGATGGAGCGAGAGTCAGAGGTGGGGGGCGAGGAAGAAAGCGAAGCCATCTTACCCGCTGGGGAGGAGGAAGATGAACCAGGCTTTCGCTACTGACTCAAAGAGACAGGTGTTCCAGCAACAACGTACTGAGCAAGAGACTCAATCGTCTCAATAGGAGAAGAAGAACGAGAGCGAACAACATGATGATTGACGGGAGAGTGTTGGACATCATCTCTCACAGACAGGTGGCCTGGAGAGCTAAGAGACGGAGGAGAAGGAGGATGAGAAGGAGAGGAGAAAGAAGAGACAGGAGGCATGACAGACTGGGAAGAAAGAACCCCAGACAGAGAACGAGGAGGGGGACCCTTCAGGACAGAACGTAAAGGAACAAATGAGGAGGCAGTGGGCATTTCTTGGTCTAAGGCCTGGAAACGGTTGTGAGATTCAGGAAGGTGGGAAGGACGAGAAGAGGAAGAGTGCAACACGCGATCATAACAGACGCCAGCGTACAACCCGTTCTCTCACTTTTGTATAGTCAATATTGACTTATTAAATACGTGCATATGTGACATACTAAACATACTAGTTTACCTTGAAAAGCTTCATAGAAAACACTGACCTTACCTAACCTTCTTAGTATGTTAAGATAAGCATCTTATTGCTTCGTAATTACAATTATTGCTTAACCTATTATAGGTATAGGTTAAGTAATAATTGTAATTACAAAGCAATAAGATGCTTATCTTAACATACTAAGAAGGTTAGGTAAGGTCAGTGTTTTCTATTAGGCTTTTCAAGGTAATCTAGTATGTTTAGTATATCACATATGCACGTATTTAATAAGTCAATACTGACTGTAAGAAAGTGCAAGAACGGGTTGCAGCGTAAGGGGGTGGGGGAAACGGCGAACATGGTGCCTCGCCTCAGGAAAAGACGAACGTTGCTGGTGCTTCAAGTTGAAGACGGCTGCGTCAGGCTTGTAATTCATACACGCGTGTGTTACAGACCCGAGTCCAGCGTCCTAGCATGGAGTGGTGACGACAACGCCATCTGTGGGTCAGCTCCCGAAACCCTCTCCATATGGACGACGCCATCTAGCGAGGGTGGGATATACCAGCCACAGGGGCTGGTTTCCCGTCTTAATCTGCTCGTGACATAGCCGCTGCTGACCTCTGGTGAAGTGGTGCTTAGACAGCAACGCCATCTATGGAGTGGATAGGTGGGCGTTTGTGTCTAAGCCAGTAAGTGAGGTGCCCTAGAGTGTAACTAGTACTGATGACGTGTCTGATTACAGAGTCGACCTGGGACTGCTGTATTGGACGGTGGATCAGTCTACCCAAGGCAGCCATAGTCTCTCCACTTGTTTGCTGCAGAAGTTGTGAGTTGCTCCCGGACGAACACTGCTGAGAGTGTTAGCCTGCCTGTGACGTGGCAGAGTTGAGGAATCGTTGTACCCGGGGGTTGACTGGTGGAAGAGACTAGCCACTGTGGTGCTATAGAGAGGAGAGTGATCAGCGGAATCACACGAGGCTCCTGCCTAGGGCTCGCAACCCTAGTATCGGTCATGGAGTGGCCTACACAGCGGAGCTGATTGGAACCTGCCAGCTACAGGCTAGATTTGTGGTTGAAGGCCTCCACGACGGTGCACCTAGTGGGACTGTGATTTAGCTGGCCTGTGGCCAGAGTAGATTCGCCTAGAGAATCAAAGGTTTCATCGTGAGGCCACGAGAAGAGAACCAGGGCTACTCATCTTGAGCACCGTAGAGCATCCTGTGTCTTCGGAGGAAGACAAGTTATTGTATATAAGTATAGTTATAGCCCCAGCGAGTGACTGTGAGATATTTATTTTTGGTGGTGGTTAATATATATATTTAATTTAGTGTATTTGTATCCCTTCCCCTTTAATTTACTTGCGTTATGGAACACACCCCTTGAAAGCCACTACTAACTTGGGGCCGGATACCCAAACTCTAATAACATCAGAGAAGAACCCCAGTTGCGACCCAATAGGGTCGTAACATAATTGGCATCCCCAGCGGGATCCGACCCCTTGTCAAGTATTTTTGACAGGGGTGGTGAAGTAGCGCAATCCCCTGTAAATAATTCCCCCTGTTTGTGACTATTAGGACGCTATACGTCCTGTGCAGTGCTCGTACTGATTCAGTGCAATATTGTAGAGTGTGGTGTTCGCTGTGATTAAGTGCAGTATTGCGTAGTGCGGTGCCCGGTATGATTACGTGCAATATCGTAGCGCAGTGCCCAGTGTGATTACGTGCAATATCGTAGTGCGGTGCCCGGTGTGATTACGTGCAATATTGGCAAGTGCGGTGTTAGGTGCGATAAAGTGCAATATTGACGTAGAACAGTGCTCGGTGCGTTAAGTGCTAAAGTGAAAGCGGTGTGTTAAGTGCTAGTGTTCCATCTAAGCGACAATGGCGGAAAAAGCGACCATCCACGATCTGGACGATGTTCAGGCCTTTCTGAATAGGGAGGACTGTCTTGCCAGATTAAAATATCTGGGGAAACAGGAACTCGTATTAGTAAGTGCCTATTTGGAGATAAAAATACGCGCCAGTGATTCCCATGTGGAGATCTTGTCAAAGGTTCACAAACACTTGAAGACCGAGGAGAAAAAGGAAAGCAAGGCAAATAGTATAAAGGAAGGTGAGGAGATAGCTTCCACTGAAAAGGAAGGTAAGGGCAGTGATGTCGAAAGTGATGAGAGTGAACTGGATATAAGTTTA
Organism: Procambarus clarkii; assembly: GCF_040958095.1. Lineage (NCBI taxonomy): Eukaryota > Metazoa > Arthropoda > Malacostraca > Decapoda > Cambaridae > Procambarus > Procambarus clarkii. Next base: position 9,659,621 of record NC_091222.1, read on the forward strand.
CTTACTGTGAAAATGCGTGAACTAGAGATCCACCGTGAAATAGAATGGAAAAAGCTAGAAATCGCTAGAGAGAGAGAAGAGAAAGCAAGAGAGAGAGAAGATCAGAAATTAGAAATGGAAAGAGAGAAACTAGGAAAAGAATTAGAGATGAGGCGTTTAGAATTAGAACGAGAAGAAAGAAGAGAAGAGCGAGAAAGAGAAGAGAAACGAGAAAGAGAAGAGCGAGAGAGAGAAGAAAAAGAAAGAGAGAGACAACATGAGCTAGAAGTATTGCGATTAGGCGGTGGGAGACAAACAATGAACACCAGTATTTTCGATCCGGTGAGGAACATCAAAATGGTCCCGAAGTTCAACGAGAAGGAAGGTTCGAAGTTCTTCGCGGCCTTCGAGAAAGTCGCAGCCTCCTTGGAGTGGCCAAAGGAGAATTGGGCCATCATGATACAGTCCGTCTTGACTGGGAAGGCCCAAATCGCCTACTCCATGTCGTCCCTTGATGACACTGGCGATTACGACAAGGTGAAGAAGGTAGTGCCCATGGCTTACCAATTGGTACCTGAGGCTTACAAGCAGAAGTTCAGGAACCTGAAAAAGACCTCAGAGCACACGTTAACCGAATTCGCCACAATCAAGGAACGGCTCTTCCAGGAATGGTGTGCCTCTCGGAAGGTGGATACCAAAGAAGACCTCGAGCAGCTCATACTGTTAGAGGACTTCAAAGACTGTCTGTCTGGAGATCTGAAGACGTACTTAGAGGAACAGCAGGTAGAGACCTTACGTGCGGCAGCCACCATGGCTGAAGAGTACATCTTAACGCATAGGCCTTCCACTAAGTATGTCCCGAGGAATTACCCCCGCCGGTTTGACAAACCTCATCATGAAGAGGAGAGACCTGTCCCACAAAGCGCTAAGAAGACGCCCCCAAGTAGCCCTCGAAGGACCAGTCCTAACAGTCCGAAACACCGGAGTCCGAGGAGGAGTATGGTGTGTTGAACTTGTGGGCAGAAAGGGCATGTAGCTGCTATGTGCCGAGGCAGAAGAGGTAGCGGCCAACGTAGGGAGGTGATGTTGATGAGCTGTGTGACACCACCAGAGGGAACCCCGTCCCTGATGACTAGTCAGAAAGAACCAAGATTGTTTTTCCCCTCACACTTCAGGTGGGTATGTATCGAGTGATCATACTGGTAGATCAGTTGTAGTGCTCAGAGATAGTGGAGCAGCCCAGTCCCTGATCGTGAAAAACTCGCTACCCGAGGGAATGAGTGTGGACGGGAGACAAAAGGTTGTCCTGGTCGGGTTTCCTAGGAAGCGGTACGTTGCCCCCTTGGTGCCGATACATCTCGACTCGCCTTACTTCAGCAGCACATGTGCGTTGGCAGTAGTCGATACCCTACCTATAGCTGGGATTGACATGATACTAGCCAACGACTTGGTGACAGATTGGAGCAACAATCATCCCAAGGTCGCGGACGAGTCAGCCGGAACAGCAAAGTCTGAGGTAACAGCAGGCAGTGGTAATGTCCAGGTAGATACAGACATGGAATTAGATGACATGTTTAATTCTCCCTCTCACCCACAGATCGACAACATTCTAGCAGAGTCTCCTGAATCGTTTCCCGACAAGAAGCATGAGGTTATGGTGGCAGAAGCGACTGAGCAAGAAGAGAGGCCTAGTGTACAAGTACCCACGGATACCCAAGAGTCTGGAGTGAAGGCGGATGAGTACTTGTGGTATGGCAAAGTACAATGTATACTGAACCGGCCAGAGATTCCCCAGACGTCGGAGGTATGTGAGGTATGTGCGGAGGTTATAGTATCCTCTTCAGTCTGACCCAGGCTAATGGATATAGCCGGCTATGGACATTACAGGCTCAGGAAGCTTATCCCTCAGTTAACCAAATGTTTCCTAGCGGTATTTTTTGTTCTTATGTGTGTTCTCAGTAAGGACCAGTGGACGACCCGACAGATGATGGCTCCCATGAACATCGCGAAGGGATCCCAGGGATCGGAGATTTACACTGAGAGTGTTGCAGTCAAAGGAGGGACCTGGAAGGTGATGGTAGATACAGGAGGTACAAGAGGTGATATTATGAGTTACTGTTTCCGACAGGTTGACGCCCCCAGCGTGATTGCCGAGCCTGGATGTAGCATTATGCGGAACGGTGATCGACCTGACGGTGGTAGAGCGGACACCATCTTCGATGTACGAACAGCCCTGTTGGGACTAGGTGTGGACCTAATAGAGGCGTATGCTGTAAGTATTGACTTACCCACGGTCGCTGTCACTCTAAATTATCAGACCCCTGTATTCCAGGTTCCCGTCTCCCTGAAGGACTACCGGACCGGTACCAGAAATGCCGTCCGTTATCAGCCATCATCGGTGCCACGACAAAGGGAAGTGTCACTACACCCCAGATCGAGTCTATACCAATCCTTACTCGGGACACGTGAGATTATGCCCCTGTTTAACGTCTCAGTGACGGTGTGGGAAGTTGCAACAGGCAGGTCATTGTTTACCATCTTCGAATTTCATTGGTGCCAGAGTTTCCCGTTAGGACAGTTCTGTGGACAAGACATCCTCGCCATTCCAGTTCTTAGTGTACGTGAATCCATTTGGAGTTGTACCCACGTACTAATTTGGTTTGTTTTTTTTCTTTTAGAGACCCAAACCAAATTCTTTTTGGTGGGGAGGTGTTACGGACCCGAGTCCAGCGTCCTAGCACGGAGCGGTGACGACAACGCCATCTGTGGGTCAGCTCCCGAAACCCCCTCCAAATGGACGACACCATCTAGCGAGGGCGGGATATACCGGCCACAGGGGCAGGTTTCCCGTCTTAATCTGCTCGTGACATAGCCGCTGCTGACCTCTGGTGAAGTGGCCCTTAGACAGCAACGCCATCTATGGAGTGGATAGGTGGGCGTTTGTGTCTAAGCCGGTAAGTGAGGTGCCCTAGAGTGTAACTAGTACTGATGACATGTCTGATTACAGAGTCGACCTGGGACTGCTGTATTGGACGGTGGATCAGTCTACCCAAGGCAGCCATAGTTTCTCCACGTGTTTGCTGCAGAAGCTGTGAGTTGCTCCCTGACGAACACTGCTGAGAGTGTTAGCCTGCCTGTGATGTGGCAGAGTTGAGGAATCGTCGTACCCGGGGGTTGACTGGTGGAAGAGACTAGCCACTGTGGTGCTATAGAGAGGAGAGTGATCAGCGGAATCACACGAGGCTCCTGCCTAGGGCTCGCAACCCTAGTATCGGTCGTGGAGTGGCCTACACAGCGGAGCTGATTGGAACCTGCCAGCTACAGGCTGGAAATGTGGTTGAAGGCCTCCACGACGGTGCACCCAGTGGGACTGTGATTTGGCTGGCCTGTGGCCAGGGTAGATTCACCTAGAGAATCAAAGGATTCATCGTGAGGCCACGAGAAGAGAACCAGGGCTACTCATCTTGAGCACCGTAGAGCATCCTGTGTCTTCGGAGGAAGACAAGTTATTGTATATAAGTATAGTTATAGCCCCAGCGAGTGACTGTGAGATATTTATTTATGGTGGTGGTTAATATATATATTTAATTTAGTATATTTGTATCCCTTCCCCTTTAATTTACTTGCGTTACGGAACACACCCCTTGAAAGCCACTACTAACTTGGGGCCGGATACCCAAACTCTAATAATATCAGAGAAGAACCCCAGTTGCGACCCATTAGGGCCGTAACAGCGTGGGAGAAGGTAGAGTGGGCCTCACTGCAATTGCGGTAGCGAGCCTTGGGAGAAGTGCACTCTCACTTAGTGACCTTCGTCCCCACACAAGGGACAGAGAGACAGTACTGAAGCATCGGAGGGCACCCATGCCCAAACTTCCAGCACTTATTTCAGAGTCGAGGAGAGGGAATGTACTCCTGAACGGAGCACCTGGCACCAGCGAGAATGACAGAGGGCAGAAGGGTTCTACCATCAAAGTAAGTAAGCAATTATCAAAAGAAGGGACCAAACTGTCCAACCATCAAAGGTAATTTTCACAACCTGAAGGGGCTGACGGCAATGACCACGAGGGAGACGAGTAAACGTGTCCATCTGGAGGACAGAATGGCCCTGGGCTTCTAGAACATGCAGGACATCAGTGTGGCAGTTCTTTAGATTTCCATAGCGGTCAACACATGGTGTGGGAGGAGAATAGTGCCAACACTGGCATTTAACCGAGCGTTCTTGGAGACCCAAACAGGGGTCTCGCCAATGCAGGATATGGCGGCCAAGCGGGTAGCTGCATCCTAAGAAGGAGCACCAACAACACGTGTACCGAGAAAGGTGGGGTTCAACGTAACAGAGGCATCCACGGAATCAACAAGGTGCTTATGGAAGGAAAAATCGTCTGGAGGAGTAGAATCTAAATGATGGAGGCCAAGGTACTTAGTCCACATAGCAGGACCAAACAAGCACGTAACAAGTACAAATTAGAATGGGAAGGGATTGCGCAAGTGTCGTCGCGGCGGGGATGGCAATGAGAACCCCCCAGAGAGAGAGAGAGAGGGGGGGGTTAAAAGGCGCAGTAGTTACAAGGAGAGACGGAGCCGGGCCAGGGGACGAGGTGGTCACCGCTAGGGGCTTAGGGCTCAACCCAACCACAGAGAAGGGAGAGGAACCGAGGGGGAGCAGTCAGGAGGGTCAGAGGAGAGACTACGTCTGGGCCCTATGTAGCAGGGGCTACAGAGCCCGGTTTTCCTACACAGTCCGACTCGGGGGCATGGTCGCCCACCTCACGACCCCGAGTAGTCATAAGAGGAACAGGAGTCATCGCCATAAAAACGAGAGGGAATATTTTCATTCCCTAATCTCCACAATCGCCACGGAGCCATAATTAGAGGATAGGACACCCAACAAGAGACATGTTGCCGGTCATGCTGTGCCCCTCCCAGGTCCAGCATGGTGGGTATGGTGTGCAGGGTGAGGGTAGTGAGGTGTTAGGGACTTCACTATATTTGGTCTTGGTGTAGCATTATCAATACACTCTTATGAAGACCACATCTAATGTGCCTGGTCTCCTGGAACCAAAATATTTGAATAACGATACTGTATGGTCTTCTGTGATTTAGAAGTAAAGCTGTTGTTAAGTCTGTTGCTGAACCTGGTGTGAGTGAGGTCATACACCTGTGTCCAAACTACGCTTCAGTGCAGCTGTTCAAGACCACACTCAGGTATGTTGATTCCTTATATATAGACGAAATCGCTTGATGTGACGTCAGCCTGACCCATTGTCAAGTGGGTCACACGTTACTTGGCTGAGCCTGACTAAAGGTCGTGAAATAATAATTTAGGTAAAGAATGTATCACGGCTATATTCATCTATATTGCAAACACGTAGGTACATTATATGTACAGTTATATATATATACACACACGTTAAGACACAATGATATGAGATGGCCGTTACTCGTTAGTCATTTCATCTCACTTCAGAACCATCAACTTCTCTGACTGGTTCCAATACTCCAAAGCAGAGAGCTCTCGTAACTATCTCTGACAACTAAACCTCAACGACGGTTTAATATACTGCACACTTAATCGTCAGGAGAAATTACCTAACTCCTAAGGCGGCTAAATATTCTCACTATGTCATTGAGTCGGTAATTTCTGAGACTACATACGGTGTTGACCTTCAGCAAGATCCTAATATCCGTATTGATGGAGAGAGTGGAGCAGACTGTCACAAAGTACGGGTAAGGCTGGCCACACAAACGACGACGTCATGTCGACGGGATGGGAGTAGAGTACTGCTTTGCTCCCGTTTCGGCGGGGGCTCATTGCCCAGTCCGGCGGCTCTGATTGGCCATCAGAATCCCGACCACCGGACGAGCCGTGATGCGCTGGTTAAACAACCTTCATGGTCGTTACCCTCATTCTCCTTACAACATTTTAAGTGGGAATATTGCTCTTTAATATTACAACTCTTATCGCGATGCGACGATCTAACACGACGAACACCTTTATGTAACATAAGTCTTGTGGTCTGGTAGTGTGTATGTTAGGTCTAGTGGTCTGGTGGTGTGTATGTTAGGTCTTGTGGTCTGGTCAGGTGGAGTGTATGTTAGGTCTTGTGGTCTGGTGGTGTGTATGTTAGGTCTTGTGGTCTGGTCAGGTGGAGTGTATGTTAGGTCTTGTGGTCTGGTGGTGTGTATGTTAAGTCTTGTGGTCTGGTCTGGTGGAGTGTATGTTAGGTCTTGTGGTCTGGTCAGGTGGAGTGTTTGTTAGGTCTTGTGGTCTGGTGGTGTGTATGTTAAGTCTTGTGGTCTGGTCTGGTGGAGTGTATGTTAGGTCTTGTGGTCTGGTCAGGTGGAGTGTTTGTTAGGTCTTGTGGTCTGGTGGTGTGTATGTTAAGTCTTGTGGTCTGGTCTGGTGGAGTGTATGTTAGGTCTTGTGGTCTGGTCTGGTGGTGTGTATGTTATTTCTGGTGGTATGTTGTTACGTACTCCTAGCTGGATACGTACATAAATTGAAATAAACTTATTTTGTTCCATTTCATCATTACCTGTATATGTATATATATTATATTTTTGTAAATTATCGTGTGGTGTGGCAATATCAGTGAGACAAAAGCGGGGTTGCTCGTCACACGTCTAATGCCTGTTAGATTCAGGAAATTAGAATTGCTGGACCTGTTCAGTTATGGGAGTTCCAAATATCACTTTTTAATATTCATATATTTGTTAATTTACTGTAATTAAACAGGTGGCATTGTAACTTATATATTTTGAAAGTAACTATTATATTTTATTTGCATTCTTATGTTTTTTGAGAAAAAGAGGTTGTTCCATTATCTGTAAATATTAAAAAGTCCTTATTTTCCATCCCTCATCCTGGATGAGGCGGAGGGGGAGAGAATTATGGGTAGAGACGGCGCGAGAGTCAGTAACTGGGAGACGAGCGTTGGGTCAACTGCTCTGATTACGGATAAGTGTCTGTTCTGTGTTTTATTTCTGTGTTGTTTTAGTAGTACAATTAGTCTGGTGAGAATTTATATTATTTGATTATAGAATGTAAGCCATCTGATTTACTATTATACCTGAAGGAATAATTACCTGGATTATTATACATTTTTATTTAATATAAATCTTTTTATATATACAGGTGTAATATTTTTCTCCCTGGTGATTTTGATTCTAATTATTTTTGTATGTACGTAACTACGGGTTTACACTGGTTGCACGCGGTTAGATACAGTCTTATTATGTCCCTAGACCGTTAATTTCTTGTCTCTGTTAGTACAACGAGCCGTAAAGTACAATTACGTTACATATGTTAGATCTGGTGGTCTGGTCTGGTGGTGTGTAAAACTTATGTTATCTTCAATAAAGCCCCGTTGCTAGTGCATCTTCAGGTCTCCTACAGGGACCAACTGCAGGAGTGTCCAACAGGGACCTACTGATGGAGTGTCCTACAGGGCCCTACTGAAGGAGTGTCCTACAGGGCCCTACTGATGGAGTGTCCTACAGGGCCCTACTGATGGAGTGTCCTACAGGGCCCTACTGATGGAGTGTCCTACAGGGACCTACTGATGGAGTGTCCTACAGGGCCCTACTGATGGAGTGTCCTACAGGGCCCTACTGATGGAGTGTCCTACAGGGCCCTACTGATGGAGTGTCCTACAGGGCCCTACTGATGGAGTGTCCTACAGGGCCCTACTGATGGAGTGTCCTACAGGGCCCTACTGATGGAGTGTCCTACAGGGCCCTACTGATGGAGTGTCCTACAGGGACCTACTGATGGAGTGTCCTACAGGGCCCTACTGATGGAGTGTCCTACAGGGCCCTACTGATGGAGTGTCCTACAGGGCCCTACTGATGGAGTGTCCTACAGGGCCCTACTGATGGAGTGTCCTACAGGCCCCTACTGATGGAGTGTCCTACAGGCCCCTACTGATGGAGTGTCCTACAGGCCCCTACTGATGGAGTGTCCTACAGGGACCTACTGATGGAGTGTCCTACAGGGACCTACTGATGAAGTGTCCTACAGGAACCTGCTTTAGAAGCCTCCAACTTGAACCTGCTGAGAAAGTCTCCAGTAGTGTCCTGGGGCGCTGTTCTTGTTCAGTCCCCGAGAACCTGACTTGTGGCCTGTTCGCAGAGATCTCACTAAAGTGACGTTTTAATACTGGTGTTGATCAGGGACTTTCTGCACAGTAACTGCTGGCTTCCCTGCACCGTAACCGCTAGCTTCCCAGCACAGTAACTGCTGGCTTCCCGTCACCGTAGCCGCTAGCTTCCCAGCAGAGTAACTGCTGGCTTCCCTGCACCGTAACCGCTAGCTTCCCAGCACAGTAACTGCTGACTTCCCTGCACCGTAACCGCTAGCTTCCCAGCACAGTAACTGCTGGCTTCCCTGTAGAGTGGTTGTTATTAATTATATTGGTAGGATATGCAGGCGATGAGTCACAATAACGTGGCTAAAGTATGTTGACCAGACCACACACTAGAAGGTGAAGGGACGACGACGTTTCGGTCCGTCCTGGACCATTCTCAAGTCGATTGTGACATGAGAATCTCCATTCCGTCCTGGAGAATGGTCCAGGACGAACCGAAACGTCGTCGTCCCTTCACCATCTAGTGTGGTCTGGTCAACATGTTGGTAGGAGTGTTTTCATGATAACAGAGTGCAGATTATCACTACATTCATACAATTTTGTCGACTGATCAACACAGGAGGCAGACTTCTCCATTGGCCCGTTTGGTATGACTGAGAGTCGCACTGAGGTTATAGACTTCACCTGGCCATTCACCATCCAGTACTCAATGATCATGGGCGCTCGAGGGCGTCCAGTTGTGGACCCTTGGGGCTTCGTGCTGCCCTTGGAGCCCCTGGTGTGGGCGGCCATCCTGACGGCGCTGCTGGTGCTGCCTGTCGTGATGGTGCTCCTGGCTTCATGCTCCTCAGTCACAACTCTTAAACAGTACACCTGGGGGAAGGACATTTTTGACCTGACTCGAATATTGTTACAACAAGGTTAGTTAAGTACTGTTTCTTAGTCTGTGTGAGGTTTTTAAATTAGTTAAAGGTTATATGTGATCAAATGTATTTGACATTTAATTCGTTTTCATTATATTGAGTCAACTTTTTCAACCAACTTAAATAGTTTTAAACAGAAACTATAGGTTTTTGTAATATTAACATTCTGAGTACATTTTCCAATCAGTTTTCATTTAACATGACAATGTTCTAAAACAGGTAAGTTAAACACTGAGAGAGAAATATGACTTCTTGACAAATAATGTAACATTGTCCTGGTGGCATGATAATCCCAAGAGAACCTTTCACAGCTGAATGGGATCGTATGGTCCTTCCATGCAAAAAAATGACTCGGAGGCATTATTGTGAAATTTTCTTATTTGGGTTTGGTATTTATTATATTAGAAAGACCTTTGTAATTTTTTATACATTACTTTGCACAAATTAACTTTCAGTTTATGTTGACCAATAATCATAATATTGGAAGGTATTTAAAACAACGAGATCCTTTACCCTTTGATCTATGATATGGTGACGTTTGCCTTTTAAATGTTCAAACTCTTTCCACAAGCCTCTGTTGTTAGAGATGCCCCATGTGCTCGCAGACCTGGCGTGTCTGCGAGTACATCTCTTACCACAGAGGGTTGAGGTTTAGGCATGTTGCACCATCTGCTGTTTGAGATAACTATGAAGAATCAATCAATCCTCCTAAATTACAGCGAACTTGTTTTTACTTCCAATTCCCATAGATTTGATCGCAGCAGCTTCGAATCTATATGTATTGTGAAAAATGAAACATGAGTTGAATAACTCTGTCTCAGCTCAATTGTGTATCCACAAATTTTAGACTTCTCAAAGTAATTTGTTGATTTATCTGTACTATGCTTGAGAATGGCTCTGTCTGTCTGTCCAAAGTTGGAGGCCAAATGCTTGGGGGCTATTTTTGCCCAAATTGGCAGAGAGAATGGTCTGGGGTACTGGATGAACAAAGGCTAGTCGGGGTCGCCAGAATTCAAACGAGAACAGTGTGGTAGGGTCCTATTAGAACCCCCACGACAATTGTTGGCACTGCCGGACAACTTCACTGGTAAATATTTTAAAAATAAACTTATAGCACAACATTATTCAAATGATCTCGGGAAAATTAACATATTTTTTTCTGCTGTCCATAATTATTATTACCCATAATCATGTAGGTATCCGTCAATCCCGTAGGGTTATGGAGTTGTGCCCTGAGTCTATAGATATTCTAGTCTAGTTGGATGCAATGCCTGCTGTGGCTATGAAGGCCAGCCCGAGAATGACAGTCCCGACTGCAGCGAGCACAGATAAACGCCGAAGCAGGTGCGTCTGACAGTGGTCGAGACCTCCTCTGAAGTTTATTATCCTCCATCTGCCTTTTCAGTTCACCTTCGAATTGCTGAACTTTGCATCTCCAGGCAGATCTGTCCGCACCTGCTGCCTCCAAAGTGTTGATATCAATGTTCATCTGCTTGAGGTCACGTTTGCAGGCGTCTTTGAAACGCAGCTGGAGTCTTCCAGTGGGTCTCTTTCCTGATGCCAGTTCTCCATATAAGAGGTCCTTCGGTATACGGCCCTCTACCATGTGTGTGACATGTCCCAGCCATCACATGCATCTCTGCTTCAGGAGAGTGAACATTGTAGGGATTCCTGTTCTCTCGAGTACTGTGATGCTGGTGACGTGGTCTTTCCATGTGATGTCAAGGATGCGTCTCTGGTTCCGCATGTGGAAGGTATTGATCCGTCTCTTCTGGCGAGGCGCAGGATCCAGGATTCCGAGCTGTAGAGAAGTGTACTCACCACACATGCCAGGTAGACTTGTGGCTTGGTGTGCACTGTCAGTTTGACATTTTCCCAAACACGCTTTGTGAGCCTGGCCAGTGTTGTTGCGGCCTTCCCGATACGCCTGTTGAGCTCAGTGTCCAGGGAAAGGGTGTCTGAGAATGTGAATGTACACAAACTCGTGGATCGCCTCCAGCACATAGTCTGCGATGTTTATACAGCGTAGCTCATTGATATCTTGTCCCATCACCTGTGTCTTCTTCAGGCTGATTGTCAGGCCGAATGCGGAACAGGCTGTGGTAAAGCGGTAGAGTAGCTGCTGCAGGCCTTCTGCTGTGTGTGTGTGGTGATCGCTGCATCATCGGCGAAGAGGAACTCCCTGAGGATTCGTATTTGTGCTTTCGTCTTTGCTCTGAGTCTGGATAGATTATAGAACTTTCCATTCAGATCTTGTACGGAGATAGATGCTCTCTGTGGTTGTTCCAAAGGCATGCTTGACAAGGATCGTGAAGAAGATGCCGAACAGGGTTGGAGCAAGAATACACCTCTGTTGATGTTGAATGGTTTAGAAGTTGGGCCGTCGTACACGACTGTTAGCTTCATGTCCTTGTGGAACGATTGTATCATGCTGAGTAGGGAGGGAGGGCAGGCAATTTTGGCCAAGATCTTCAAGAGTCCGTCCCTACTCACGAGGTCGAAGGCCTTTGTAAGGTCAATGAAAGCGATGTACAAGGCTTTTCTCTGCTCCCTGCACTTTTCTTGAAGCTGTCTCAGGGAGAACACCCTGTCAGTGGTCGACCTCTCTGCTCGGAAACCGCACTGTGAGTCAGGGTACACTCTTTCAGCGAGAATCTGAAGCCTGACCAAGAAGACCCTGACGAAGAGTTTGTCGACGACTCTGAGGAGGGAGATGCCGCGATAGTTGTTGACATCGCTTCTGTCACCTTTATTTTTGTAGAGTGATGATGTTTGCATCTCTCAAGTCTTGTGGCACCGAGCCCTCCCTCCAGCACGGGCACAGATTCATGAAGCTAAGTTTTAGGTGTTCCACGAGCGAAATCCCGTCGTCTCCTGCGGCCTTCCCTGAGGAAAGTGAATCCAGTGCTTTCTCAACTTCTTACACAGTTGGTTCAAGGTCAAGTTCTTCCATGATGGGCAGGCATTCAATTGCATCCAAGGCCTCTACGCTGACTAAGTTCTCTTTGGAGTAGAGTTCAGAGTAATGTTCCACCCAGAGATTCATCTGTTAATCATGGTCTTTAATGATCTCTCCAGTGGCTGACTTTCTGAGGAGTCGTCCTGTTTTGTGTAGGGCCTGTTGCCTGTTTGATCCCTTCGTACATGGCTCTTATGTTGACTCTTACGTCGGAGGCAGTAATCGTTAGCACAGCACCTCACAGTTTGTTGAACTCTACTGCGGGCAGTACGGAAGACCTATAGGTTCCTTTCTGAGGGTAGTCTCTTGTAGGATGAGAGCACTCGTCTCTTTTCCTCTACGATGGGTACAAGTTTCTCTGACTGGCCTCGAACCAATCTGCTGACCTGTTCTGCCTTTTACCGAAGATGGACATTCCAGTACTCACCTAGTTGTACTCACCTAGATGTGTTTGCGGGGGTTGAGCTCTGGTTCTTTGGCCCCGCCTCTCAACCGTCAATCAACAAGTGTACAGATTCCTGAGCCTATTGGGCTCTATCATATCTACACTTGAAACTGTGTATGGAGTCAGCCTCCACCACATCACTGCCTAATGCGTTCCATTTGTCAACCACTCTGACACTAAAAAAAGTTCTTTCTAATGTCTCTGTGGCTCATTTGGGCACTCAGTTTCCACCTGTGTCTCCTTGTGCGTGTGCCTCGTGTTAAATAGCCTGTCTTTATCTACCCTATCAATTCCCTTCAGAATCTTGAATGTGGTGATCATGTCTTCCCCCCTAACTCTTCTGTCAGCGAAGTGAGGTTTAATTCCCGTAGTCTCTCCTCGTAGCTCATACCTCTCAGCTCGGGTACTAGTCTGGTGGCAAACCTTTGAACCTTTTCCAGTTTAGTCCAGTGTTTGAAAATGCCCTGCGATGTGACCACCTCTCACTTGCGCTATCACAGGGTGGTACAGGAAGGGCATTTAACAGTTCAGCAAGTGAATTCCTCCACCTTGTGAAGGTCACGGGTCTTGTTTACGTTAATGCGTGGTCTTCCCTCCTTCTTTGCTCTGTGGATTTTCCGGGGCTGGAACTTTCCTTTGCAAACGACGAGAGAGTGGTCGGTGTCACAATCTACACTCTGGAAGCTGCGGGTCAGTTTGACACTTCTCAGATTGTTACGCCCCGTAAGCACCAGGTCGAGTTGGTGCCAATGCTTAGACCTGGGATGTCTCCAGGAAACCTTGTGCTGGGACTTGGTGTCGAAAAGGAATTCGTGATGCAGAGATCATGACGGCAGCAGAACTTCAGGATGCGCTGCCCACTCCCATTCATCAATCGTCACAAATCCAAACTGGCCCAGGCAGGGAGGCCAAGAGCTGTGATCAGAACCAGTTATTGCATTAAAGTCTCCCAGGAGGAAGACTGGCTCTTGTTGAGGTATGTCTCTGAGAGCTAGGCCGAGGTCATCATAGATCTCGTCCTTCGTTTCGATAGAAGAGGTCAGTGTTGGTGCGTACGCATTGATCAGGCTGACCATTCGTTCTGCTAAATTAAGCTGAAGTTTTATGATCCTGGGAGACCCATCCGTGGGCGGTACTGTAGATCCTAACAACCTGTTCCTGATGACAAAGCCAACACCATGCTCCCTTACATCTTCTGGTGGTTTGCCCTGCCAGAAAAAGGTAAAATCCTTCTCCCGCATGCTGCCTGTCGCGGGCAGACGTGTCTCCTGCAGGGCGACTATGTCCATCTGTCCATAGTTCATTGTTGATCACAGTTGTCTTACGGGTGGCGTTCACTTTCAGTAGATCTTCCGAAAGACCCGATGACATGGTCCTTACATTCCACGTGCCTAGTTTGAGAGCTGGGCGGCTCTGTGTTTGTTTTATTTTTACCCGGTTGACGACCCGCCTGTTGGATCGTGGCCTAAGCCCGACGCACCCAGTGGAGCGAGCAGGCGGACCATGGCGTGACAGCACCTTATTGGCTGCGGGCTGCCAGTTTGAGGCGGGCGGTAGCTGTCCTATGAAATTAGAAAATTTCTCCCACCAACAGAGGCAACCCCTGGCGCCTCACTCTGCCAATTGAGCGGTATGCTTACCACCGGTAATTGTCGCTTCCCGTGTTGAGACATCGCCAAGGGGATGCTGGAGTGTCTTCTCCTGGGTACAGGCCTGGGCAGTAATTATGGAGAACCGGCTGTGGCCCATGCAGCAGATCCACCCTCTCCACTCCACCGATGTGATCCAAGGGAAGGGCAGGCACCGATATGGTTGGCTCCAGTGTCGTCGCAGGAGTTGCCAGAATTAATCTGTAAACAGCTGCAAACTGCCTTAGGGACTCCGGCTCCGGATTTTTCCTTGGGGGTTGACTCCCAAAGCCTTTCCCCATGAGTGGGTTTAGCCACAAGACAGCAGAGGTATGAATTCGGGGTTATCCTTCCTCTCGATGAGCTGCCTTCCCAGGCTGACGAGTCCCATCTGCCCGAAAATGTTATTACCCATAATAAGGGTTAATTATTCTTTGTATACCTTTAGAGACTTTTAGTGACCGTCGCCCATGGCGGTCTCCAGGTTTGGAGTCACTTTGCCTTCTTTCACTAACCTTGAGATAAATTCCGGAGCTGGAGCACCTAGGGCAGTTTGTTGTTACCTTCAACCTCGTTCTGACAGTTCCTGCGACTGCGCCGAAACTAATCATATTGGCGTCTGCCTTTCCATTGGAAACTTTCGGCGCCATGGAGAGAGAGGGGTACCTGCTGCATGGGTAACGGCTTCTCCCCCATATCAAACTACCCTGGCTTTGTGCCCTGGAGAGGCCACTCCAAACCAACAACCAGAGCGCAACTCCATAGTCTCCTGAGACTGATGGATGCCTACTACTATTATTTTTTTAAGTATTTTCACACCACAGAGAGAGAGAGAGAGAGAGAGAGAGAGAGAGAGAGAGAGAGAGAGAGAGAGAGAGAGAGAGAGAGAGAGAGAGAGAGAGAAAGAGTGAGAGAAACATCTGTTGGGTATGAATTTGACAAAGGCTGTTCGGCCTGACAGAATCTCACCATGAATTCTAAGAGGTTTCAAATTCACAATGGCAATAGGAGATCTACCGGAAAGTTGGAAGACAGCTAATGTCGTCAATATATATATATATTTTTTTAAATATTTAATTTAATTATTTATGCATTAGTATTGTTTTGCATTTAGCAATGATTGCAGGTTGTATATCCTCCATGGTTCATCAGTGGCATTCCTATTGAACTTTAGACTTGCAAAAAAATGTACAACGAGAGAGAGAGAGAGAGAGAGAGAGAGAGAGAGAGAGAGAGAGAGAGAAGAGAGAGAAGAGGTGTTGGCATATATTGAGCTGCCGTACATGCTTGCATTTATAAATCGTTTTTCTCATATTTTGTATTTATTTGTTTGAGTGTAATGATGTGTGTCGGACCCGGGCACCGTCGGGTACTACACCAACTATATATAAAAAAATCTTGATTAAAATATACTTAATATTTAAAAATCAACTCCAACTTTTAAATGTCACCAATGTTGTGGCTGCGTAGTGTAGCCTCATTAACATCCTCGTTACTGAGTCCCACTCTGTTTACATTCATTGTAGTTCAGATCATTTAATTTATATTCATTTGATATATTTCAAACTGTCATAAATAACACACTGTTACAGATACGTTTCTTACAATGTAAGTAATAATACAGTAACAAAAGTAACAATGTGAGTAATAATACAGTAACAAATGTAACAATGTGAGTAATAATACAGTAACAAAAGTAACAATGTGAGTAATAATACAGTAACAAAAGTAGCAATATGAGTAATAATACAGTAACAAAAGTAACAATATGAGTAATAATACAGTAGCAAAAGTAACAATGTGAGTAATAATACAGTAACAAAAGTAACAATGTGAGTAATAATACAGTAACCAAAGTAGCAATATGAGTAATAATACAGTAACAATGTGAGTAATAATACAGTAACAAAAGTAGCAATATGAGTAATAATACAGTAACAAAAGTAGCAATATGAGTAATAATACAGTAACAAAAGTAGCAATATGCGAAATATTACAGTAACCAAAGTAGCAATATGAGTAATAATACAGTAACAAAAGTAAAAACAACGTTGACAAAAACAATAAATATTGATATAGAGACGAACACTCGAACAACTCTGGTAAACAGTTTTCTTCTTCCTGGTGGCAAAGACTACAGAGCTTCAGCCATCGTGGGGTGGAGGCGGCTTGTGTTGGTAGCGTGGATGGTATTGGGTCTGGTGGTGAGCAGGAGCTACCAGGGAGACCTTATGTCAGGGCTGGCCGTGAGGCACATCCGTCAACCCTTCCAGACCATACGTGACGTCCTCGACCATCCCACCATAACAATGCTGTGGCAGACCAACTCAACCAACGTTCAGTACTTTCGTGTAGGTTCGACTTTTTACACTCACTATATATTTTCACATGTGAAAATCCCTATGCACTCATACATACAAATGAATGTAAGAGAAAGTTCAGAGATATGTCGCCTAACTAGTCCCGGAACTGAGGGGTAAAAGCTACCAGGTGAGGCTACCGTACAGTAGAGTTAGGGGAGACATGATTACCCGTACCAAATTCCCAGAGGAACTGACTGGGTAGATAACGACAGACCATTTAATACGGTGGCACCCAAAGAAGGGGGCACAGGTGAAAACTTAGGGCCATTATGAACCACAGAGTTATTAGAAAGGATATTTTTAGTGTGTTTTAAATGCATATGTGATATTGCCCAATAGGCTCAGAAACTACACCACTGAAGATTGAGAGGGGAACCATAAACCCAACTCTCAGTCCCCACAAGCACAACTAGGTGAGTACACACACATGCATGTACACATTCACACATACTTTTTTGCATATTTGAACATACACACCCACATAAATACACCAAAGGTGAACAAATCAGCAAGGTCCGTGATGAGGGTTCGAACCTATGCATGGGATGTTCCCAGATGCACCTTAATCAACTGTACCACGACATGGTCAAAAAAATGCATCCTGGAGTGCCACTGCCCTCACAAGGATCTCGAAGCTTCTCCAAAGCACAGACGGGGTTTCACACAATTCCAGATTGGGTGAAATCCCAAATCCCAAAGCTCTGGGATTCTCGTGAGGGCAGTAGAACTCCAGGTAGCAATTCTTTTGACCACGTTATGGTACAGTTGACTAAGGCGCATCTGGGAACAACCTGCGTACAAGTTCGAACCCTCATCACGGCCCTTGTGGATTTGTTCATAAGATATATATCATGCTATTGTGATTTCTGTGTGTACACCATGGAAGGTTAACATGAGTGGTACGTGAAAAAGCTGACACAGGTGGAAACTGAGTACCCAAATGAGCCCCATGCACGTTAGAAAGAACTTTTTCAGTGCCAGAGTAGTTAACAGATGGTATGTATAAAAGTGATGTGCAGGAGGCAGATTCCATACACAGTTGCAAATGTAGATATGATAGAGCCCAGTAGGCTGAGGAATCTTTACACCTGTTGATTGACAGTTAAGAGGCAAGACCAAAGAGCCAGAGCTCAACCCCTGCAAGCACAACTAGGTGAGGACACCAGGAAAGAAGAAGAGATATTTGACATCCAGTACCTTCCTTTTTGGGGAAAGTGTGATCATGTCCTGTTGGAAATTAAATATGCTTTGCGATATAATCTAGAAGAGAATTGGGACATTGAAACAGTTGATAAACTCTATTTCAAGAGAGGACACTATGTGAACTTAGAAAATTCTTTAATGAGTTTAATTGGACAGACTTTGTGCTAGGCCAGTAAATAAATGAGATGTATGCCAAATTTTACGAATTATATGTTGAAGGCCCACCACACATTCATACAATATAGAGATGCAGGACCAGAAAAACAGGATTGTTCAACAGAGATTATGAGAGGGCCAGCGAGAAAATGGCAAGAAAATGGTTCAGTATCGGAAGAAGGCCTAACCCGCAAAGATACCAACGCTACAAGCAAGCAAGAAACAATTGCACAACAGTGAGGAGAGAGGCAGAAAGGAACTTTGAGAAAGGTATAATGGACAAATGTAAAACTGATCCAGGACTTTTCTATAAATTCATTAAAAGCATGCTGAATGTAATGGGTGAAGTCTAGAGATTGATAATGGGGAACAGGACTACTGAGAACGAAAGAGAAATGTGTGAAATACTAAATGAACAATTGCAAAGTGTGTTTGAACAAAATAAGGTATTCAAAAGTCGGACCAAATACCAATTCAAGAGTACTCAGCCCGTCCTCTAAACAAAGACCCGAAGTCCATTCCATGCAACCGCCAAACCCCCTGCTTATGAATGAAAAACGGTTTACAGACAACTCACAGTCGATGACGTCCGAACACTTCCGGAACAAGTTCTTCGCTGACGACTTTAATTTGAACTACAGCATTGTAAGTGCTTCACCCACGTACAACAACATCAAATAATCGCAAACACAACCTAAACACATAACTTAACCTAACCAGGGCCTAAATATGCACAATATGCTAATATATAACAGTAATTTATATTTGAGAAAAGTTCTATTTGGAATGAACAGAATGTAAAAAATTGATGAATGCATCTTTGGGGTCGACAGCTGGACAGAATGGACTTGGACTGAAGCCGGGTAGGAGTATGCCATAGAATAAATACATAGTGGTATCTCAAGAAGAAGTGGATAAATTACTCAAGTGGCTCGGAAGAAATAAAGCGTTAGGACCTGATGGAGTTTCATGTTTGAGTGCTGCAAGAATATGCAACTGAGCTGAGCATTCCACTCCAATTAATATTCCAGATATACTTGTGCACAGGAATCTTAGCAGATATATGGAAAAAGGCAAACATAGTACCAATCTATAAAAATAGTAGTCGAGAGAATCCTCTAAATAATTGATCCGTATCATTACCAAGCGTGGTAGTTAACACACTAGAAAAAAATAGTTAAAGCCAAATGGGTTGAACACCTTGAGAGTAATGATATGATAACGGATAGACAGTATGGTTTTCGAACAGGAAGATCCTGTGTAACAAATCTACTTAATTTTTATGTTAGAGCCACAGTGATACTACAGGAAAGAGGTGGTTGGGTTGACTGTGTCTATTTGGACCTAAAAACTGCTTCTGATAGTCCCTCACAAGAGGCTGTTCTGGAAACTGGAACATGCTGGAGGGGTGCCAGAGAGACTACTGACATGGACGCAAAAATTTCTGACAGACAGATAAGTGTAGTAATCAGAGACAATCTATCTGACTGGAGGAGTGTTCCTAGTGGAGTACCACAGGGTTCAGTTCTTGCCCCAGTAATGTTCATCTTCTACATAAACGATCTACCAGAAAGAATACAGAATTATATGAACATGTTTATGGATGATGCTAAGATACTACGGAAGATAGGAGACGCAGACGATTGTAATGCCCTTCAAATTGATCTAGATAAAATTAGGTGCTTGGAGCATTATGTGGCAAATGGAATTCAATGTGAATAAATGCCATGTTATGGAATGTGGAATTGTAGAAAATAGACCACACACAACTTACAAATTATGTGGAAAGAAATTACAGAAATCTAATTAAGAACGAAACCTAGGGGTGGTTTTGGATAGTAAGCTCTCGCCAGAGGAACTCATAAAGAACATTGTCAGAGAAGTGTATGCATCGCTTTCCAACTTCAGACTAGCTTTTAATTATATGGATGGTGAAAGACTAAAGAATCTGTTCATGCCTTTGGAACTGCAGACTAAAATTGGAATATGCAACTGTTGTATGGTGCCCAAATCTCAAGAAGCACATAAATATAATTTAAAAGGTGCAACGGCATGCTACAAAATTGCTTCCGCAAGTGAAAAACGAGAGTTACGAGAAGAGACTAGAGGCAGTAAACATGCCAAAACTGGAAGATAGAAGAAAAAGAGGTGATATGATCCCTAGTAGGCATCCATCAGTCTCGGGAGACTATGGAGTTGCGCTCTGCTTGTCAATCCTGGTGCAGCGTCTAGTGTGAATGATGAGGCTAATCCGAGAGTGGCAGTCCATCCCACACTGAACACAAACGAAGTCTGATTCTGGTCTGTCTTCCTGGCTACCGGCTTTCCTTCTGTCTCTTTGCCTTCGATTGTTTAGCAAGTGACTCCACGAACTTGGAGAGACCTTTCTGAACAGACTGCCTCCAGGCTGATCGGTCTGCGGCCGATCAGCCTGAAGGACACCAGAATGTTTCCCACATGACAAGATCGGCGTCCATGGCTTTTAGGTCCCTCTTGCATGTCTTTATACCGTAGCTGGGCTTTGCCTGTTGGAAGTTTTCCCTGCGTCAGCTCTCCATACAGGAGATCCTTGGGGATCCTGCAGTCGCCCATTCGCACCACGTGCCCGAGGCAGCGCATTCGTTTCTGCTTCAGCATTGTGTACATGTTGGTGATTCTAGCTTTCCCCAGGATGCTATTGTTTGTTATTTTGTCCTGCCAGGTGATGTCCAAGATGTGTCGGAGGCCGCGCATGTTGTAGTTGTTCAGCTTTTTTTTTCCTGATGAGCACAGGGTGTCCAAGACTCACTGCCATATAGGAGAGTGCTCAGGACACAGGCTCTGTAAACCTGGATCTTTGTATACTCAGTTTATTGTTAGCCTACACTCTCTTTGTCAGTCTCGCCATGGTTGTTGATGCCTTACCGATGCGTTTGTTTAGGTCCGTATTGAGAGAGAGGGAGTCAGAGATTGTGGAGTCCAGTTACACGAAGTCATGAACGGCATCCAGTTTGTAATCAGAGATACCAATGTCAGGTGGGGAGTCCAGTCGTTGTCCCATGACCTGTGTTTTCTTTAGGCTGATGGTGAGTCTGAAAACCTGACAGGCTTCGCTGAAGCGGCTCTTGAGCCATTGGAGGTCTTCACCTGAGTGGGCGGTGACTGCTGCGTCGTCAGCAAAAAAGGAAGTTGCGAATGCACCTCAGTGGAACGTTTGTCTTGGCTCTCAGCCCGGCGAGATTGAAGAGCTTTCCGTCCGACCTGGTCCAGAGGTAGATGCCTTCTGTGGCAGATCCGAAGGCGTCAAGCCCTGCTTTACTCTTCTTCGGATGTCGAAGGCGTCTGATGTTGAGCCATCAAAGACCATGGTGCCCTTCATGTTCTCGTAGAAAGATCTGATGATGCTGAGGAGCCTGGATGGACATCCGATCTTGGGGAGGAACTTAACAAGCCATCCCTGCTGACGAGGTCGAAGCTCTCCGTCAGACCTATGAAGGTTATGAAGAGTTGCTGCTTCTGTTCCCTGTATTTCTCCTGCAGTCGGAAAAAAATATGTCGATGGACCTGTTCGTTCGGAATCCGCATTATGATTCTGAATAGAATCTCTCTGCAAGTACTTGGAGCCTCTTCAATGTGACTCGAGCAAACAGCTTTCCGACATTACTGAGGAGGGAGACGCCGTGGTAATTGTTGCAGTCGCCCGTCACCTTTATTCTTATACAGCGTGACAATGTTGGCGTCCTTCATGTCCTGTGGCACCTCTCCTTCTTCCCAGCAGAGGCAGAGGATTTCATGCAGCTCCATGAGTGAGTTACCTTTACAGCACTTCAAAGCCTCGGCAAGAATGCCGTTGTTTCCAAGAGCTTTGCCAGAAGCAAAGGAATCTAGGGCCTCGCTGAGTTCTTCGAGGGTCGGTTCGCTGTCGAGCTCCATTAAGACAGGCAGACACTCAATGGCGCTCAGGGCGTCTTCAGTGACCACATTTTGGCGTATAGCTCGGAATAGTGTTCGACCCAGTGCTTCAGCTTCAGTGTCTGGTCCTCAATCATCAATTCTGTGGCGGATTTCAGGATGGCGGTCTTCTTCTAGATTGGGCTAAACCCCATGCACCCAGTAAGGATAATGGGATCGTTGCGAGACAACACCTTATTGGCTGGAGTTTGCCCAGCTGGAGGCGGGCGGTAACTGCCCAGTGGGGCGCGATGACCCCTCCATCTGTTGGAAGCATCTCCTGGCGTCACACTCTTTGCCATTCGAGCAGAAGGCTTAAAACTGGTAATGAGTGATAGGCAGCGATATGTGTCATAAGTGGTGAGCAGTGACAGGTGTCATGTGTGGTATGCAGTGACAGGTGTCATGTATAGTAGGCAGCGACATGTGTCGTGTGTGGTAGGCAGCGATATGTATCATGTGTAGTAGGCAGCGTCATGTGTCATGTGTGGTAGGCAGCGTCATGTGTCATGTGTGGTAGGCAGCGTCATGTGTCATGTGTGGTAGGCAGCGTCATGTGTCATGTGTGGTAGGCAGCAACAAGTGTCATGAGTGGTAGGCAGCGACAAGTGTCATGAGTGGTAGGCAGCGACAAGTGTCATGAGTGGTAGGCAGCGACATGTTTCGTGTGTGGTAGGCAGCGATATGTG
This sequence comes from Procambarus clarkii, assembly GCF_040958095.1. Taxonomy (NCBI): domain Eukaryota; kingdom Metazoa; phylum Arthropoda; class Malacostraca; order Decapoda; family Cambaridae; genus Procambarus; species Procambarus clarkii. The sequence goes on from NC_091222.1 coordinate 9,681,986, forward strand.
TCATGTGTGGTAGGCAGCGTCATGTGTCATGTGTGGTAGGCACCGTCATGTGTTATGTGTGGTAGGCAGCGTCATGTGTCATGTGTGGTATGCAGCGTCATGTGTGGTATGCAGCGTCATGTGTGGTAGGCAGCGTCATGTGTCATGTGTGGTAGGTAGCGACAAGTGTCATGAGTGGTAGGTAGCGACAAGTGTTATGAGTGGTAGGTAGCGACAAGTGTCATGAGTGGTAGGTAGCGACAAGTGTCATGAGTGGTAGGTAGCGACAAGTGTCATGAGTGGTAGGCAGCGACATATGTCATGTGTGGTAGGCAGCAACAGGTGTCATGTGCGGTAGGCAGCAACAGTAGGGAGATTTACACCGTACACCACGTGCACCACCTGGGCAGGTGATGCAAGGGGGTTGCATCAGCTACCCAGGTGACTAAATAGCGCACGTTGTACGGCATTAGTGATGGGAGTAAGGAAAGGGATAAGTTCCGCCCATAGAGGGTGATGTGGATAATAGTATCACCATTGATGTAAAAGGCAATTAGATAATAGAATTTGGTACTATCTAAATTCCGATTTGGTACTATTCAAATAATTGACCAAACCACACACTAGAAAATATAGGGACGATGACGTTTCGGTCCGTTCTGGACCATTCTCAAATCGATAGTGTTTGGTCAAGAATTTGGTACTATATAATAGTCCGAAAAAAATATAGCTGAACTAAACTTAAATATTCCTAGGCCTAGTATAGCACATATATGTGCTATATTAGGCCTCAGTGTGTATTAAGCCTAGGAAGTTTAGGTTAGTGTTGGGATTGAGTACTACAGATGTTGGACGTAGCATGTTTGGAGCAGATGCTCTTTTGTTTATAATCTTGTGAATAATATTTCATGTACCTGATAATGTTTTGTTGTTGTTACTGGCGGAGAATAAAAACCATGTGGACGAAGATTGTTTGTCTGACCAAAACCATAACAGTGGCGACGAGAATTAAACATCGCTGGCAGAGAGCCTGGGTACGAGACGTGGTGTGAGGATCAAGACAGTGCAGGGTACGTCGTGTGGACGCTTCGCATATAACAGTGGAGTGTGTTACACAGTTGCCATGGCTACCATGTCAATCGAGCCGTTAAACACCGCCAAGATCTCGTTGGACCTGCGGCTCAGCCTTCTGGAAGCAAACTTTCAGTACCGGGAGATTAAGGAGGACGCCACCAAGAAAGCGGTACTCTTAGTTTCTCTGGGTTCTGAAGCATATAGTGTTCTCGGAAATCTGTGTGCACCTGAGCTACCGCACACGAAGACCTATGTAGACTTGATTACTTTGCTTAAACGTCACTATGTGGTGAAACCATCATATCACAGGAGTTTGATGGATTTCCAGAAGAGGACGAAAAAGCAGCAGGAATCCGTACAGGATTTATTTGCGGAATTGAAGGCTTTGGCTAACCGCAGCAACTTCGGAGCACAGTTGGACGGCAGGGTTAGGGACCAGTTGTTCATGGCAGTGGACAAGGAGAATTATTTCCCTAACCTGGTGGCAGAAAATTTGGATCTACAATCGATGATTTCATGGACGGTGCTCGAGAAGATATTGAACCTGGAAAGGGCTTTTGGAACTAAGACTTCTACTCAGAAAATTATGGTCGTACAGAGCCAGACCAGATGTACACACTGTGGATACAAGCACATAAGTAGCAAGTGCAAGTTTCGTGCACATATATGCAACTTTTGTAACAAGGAGGGACACTTGCAGAGAGTGTGTAGGGAATATCTGAACAGGAACAACAAGGCCTGGGAGAGGAGACGACCAGGGAATGCAGGAAGAAGAGGTAGTGGTACTGTGGTCAAGGCAGTAGAGGAAGGTAACCAGTCTGAAGAAGCTGCAGGTGAGGAAAACCGACTATATTTGGTGAAAGAAAAGGTATGTTCAGTGAAGTCACAAGTGGTGAATTTTGTAATTAATGGGAAGTTAGTTCCCTTGGAACTGGACACTGGTGCTGCAGTGTCAACATTGTCTAGAGATTGGGCAGATACCTTGCAATTGAATGTAAAACCAGGTAAAAAATCTTTAAGTGCTTATGATAATGTACCGATTAAGGTCTATGGCAAGGGGTCGGCAAAAGTAGGTTATAATGGAAAAGAAATTGTCCAGGATTTTTATGTAGTGGATTCACATAATCCTAGCCTATGTGGTAAGGATCTCATGGAAAAAGTGGAAATGGTCTTGGCGGGCCTAGATGAATTGTCGATAGTTAAAACAATTAAGAGTGCCAAACAAATGTTAGACAAATATTCAGTGGAGGCAGATAAGCCAATTAATAGCATGGTGGCAAAAATTCACCTGAAAAGTGGGGCTTCACCTAAATTTTTCAAGGCAAGAACAGTGCCGTTTCATTACAAGCAATTGGTAGAATCAGCCCTGGAAAAGCATGTGGCAGAAGGCATCTTAGAGCCAATTACACATAGTGAGTGGGCAGCCCCAACTGTACCAGTGTTGAAGGCAGATCGGAAATCCTTGAGAATCTGTGCAGACTTCAAAGAACTGAACAACCGCATACACTGTGAGAAGTACCCTTTACCTAAGATAGATGAGTTGTTGTCAGTGGTCTGCAAGGGAGCAATTTTTTCTAAGACTGACCTGAAAGATGCTTACTTGCAGATTCCTGTAGAGGAGGAGAGCCAGAAATTGTTAGTGATTAATACCCACAAGGGGTTATTTAAGTATAAAAGACTTCCTTTTGGACTCTCCTCGTCTCCAGCAATTTTTCAGAGATTCATGTCCCAGTTGTTAGTTAACATTGAAGGTGTGGCTAGTTTTTTAGATGACATTATTGTATGTGGGGAGAATGAGGAAGTGCATGATGCTAGATTAGAACAAGTTTTGAATCTTTTGCAAAAGCACAATGTGAAGATTAATAAGGGAAAAACAACGTTGAAGACCAAGGCCATTGAATATCTGGGGTACCATATTTCAGGTAAGGGCTTTACTCCTTCTCACAAAAATGTAGCTGCTATAATAGATACCCCAGCCCCAACATCAGTTGTGGAAGTACAGTCTTTTGTTGGGATGGTTACATATTTTTGTAAGTTCGTGAAGAACTTTTCAACAAAATTAGCACCCTTGTATGAATTGTTGAAAAAAGGGGCTAGATTTAAGTGGGCAGCAAGAGAGGAAAATGCATTCAGGAATATTAAGCAGGAATTGATCAATTCTCCAGTGCTCACTAATTTTACAGGTAGACTCCCGTTAAAACTGGAGGTAGATGCTTCCCCAGTAGGAGTGGGGTGTGTATTATTACAGGAAGTAGATGGTCAGGATAAAGTAGTATATTTTGCTAGCAAGAAATTATCTCCTGCGGAACAGAATTATTCTCAGTTAGATAAAGAAGCCTTAGTTTTGGTATATGCTGTAAAAAAACTGAGGTATTTTCTGCTGGGGAGGAAATTTCAGGCTAGAACAGATCATAAACCCTTGCTAGGATTGTTTGGCAGAGGTAAGCAGATTCCAGTTAATGCCAATGCTAGAACTCAAAGATGGGCATTACTACTCTCGCAGTTTGAGTATGATTTAGAGTTTAAGCCAGGCAAGGATAGTGTAGTAGCTGATGCATTAAGTAGATTGCCTGTGACAGAAGAATTAAATCCCAGTATTCCAGTGGAGTATGTTAACCTGGTGGAATCTATGTCTTTTGAGGATATTTCATTCCAGACTATTAGGAAGGCAACTGGTAGAGATCCTAAATTAATTCTGTTGTTGAAAAATGTCAAATATGGTTGGAATGATAATTTGTTATTGTCAGAGTATGCTGCAGTGAAGGCTGACCTTAGTATTCACCAGGATGTACTCTTGTATGGGAACAGAGTGGTGGTGCCTGGGGAACTGAGATGTAAGATTTTGGAACAGCTGCATGTAGGCCATAATGGCATAAATGCTATGAAAGCAGAAGCTAGAAGTTGGGTTTGGTGGCCAAAAATAGACCAGGATATTGCTGAGGTAACAAAAAATTGTCATATTTGCTTTAAGAATTATCAGAAACCCCAGGCCCCAGTACTTTCTTGGCCATGCACTGGAAAACCCTGGTCTAGACTTCATGTAGATTATGCGGGACCTATGGATAATAAATATTACCTAGTGGTGGTGGATTCATACACCAAATTTCTGGATGTGCATGTGTGTAATTCCACCACATCATCTGTAACTTGTGAATTACTAAGGAAAACATTTTGTAAATTTGGTTTGCCAGACATAATTGTCTCAGACAATGCTCCTTATTTTGTTTCTGTGGAAATGGAGGATTTTTTTCGGAAAAATGGTATTAAACATGTAACACCTGCCCCCTATAATCCTTCTTCAAATGGTCTAGCAGAGAGAGCAGTGAGATCCTTGAAAGAAGGGTTAAAGCGGTTTACGGAAGGTACTATTAATACAAGGCTTTGTAGATTTTTATATAATCAAAGGAAAACTGTTCATTCTACTACTGGTAAATCTCCTGAATTACTGTTTAATAGACACTTTAAAGTGCACATGGAAGCAGTAAAGACAGATCCCAATAAAGAGAAATCGATAACTCGCTTGGCCAGTCAGTTGGCTCAGGGAGAGGAATTGTTGTTTAATGAGGGGGATGCAGTATATGCAAGGAATTTTGGAAGTGGAAAGCCCTGGGTGGAAGGGAAAATTAGGGAGGTCCTGGGCCGCAGGAACTTCACTGTGCAAGTGCAGAGTTTTGGGAACATTAATTGGAAAAGGCATGCCGATCAGCTCATGCCAAGGTTCACAGGGAATTTTGAAGACCCTTCAGGTGGGGGGGGGGGGGCAACTAGTGATATCCATCCTTATAATGAAGGGATAGCAGCACCTGCAGGAGACCGGGAGGCAGAGCAAGGGGCAGCAGAGGGTAATGGGGATACAGTTAACCCTATGGACTTTACAAGGAGTAATTCAGAAGAATGTTTCCCAGAAGTATCAGGTCAGGACTTCCAGTTGAGAAAATCAGGAAGAGTCATACGACCGCCTGATAGACTTAACCTGTCGGGATATAGTTTATTTAAAAGGGGAGGAATGTTGGGATTGAGTACTACAGATGTTGGAGGTAGCATGTTTGGAGCAGATGCTCTTTTGTTTATGAACTTGTTAATAATATTTCATGTACCTGATAATGTTTTTGTTGTTGTTACTGGCGGAGAATAAAAACCATGTGGACGAAGATTGTTTGTCTGACCAAAACCATAACAGTTAGGTTAGAATAAAACTAGGCTTCCTGGAATCATGACATCTGATAGCTAAGACAATGGGCCAAGGAGTGGCATTTCACTTCACATCATAAAAATAGGTAACACACACATGAATATGCACACCCACAAATGCATAAATACACTCATTGATTCAAACACTTAAAATGGTTGATCTTTAAATACCTTCCCCAAAAATGGTATGTAAAACAATATGCCCCTGTAAGGTTCAATAATGGTATGGAAAAACACTCCCAATAGGTAGTTATTGAATCTGTGTCAATTCCTTTATCACTCAGTATTGCATCAACAAGTACATCGTGACCAATTTCATTAACAGCATCTCACTCATCGTGTATATTTTCCATGCAGGCTGTGGAGTCCGGGATATTCCGTGAGGTAGCGGAGGCAGAGACCAAGAGCCGCGTCAAGTACAAGTTGCTGTCGGAGTTCCCTCAGGCCATCAACACCCTGGTGAGGCGCGGCGACCACGTCCTCATTGACCTGGAGATCGTCATAACTATGATCATCGGGCAGTACTTCACCCACACAGGTGAGCTGACGATGGGTGCTCACTCACACAGGTGTTCTGACGATGGGTGCTCACTCACACAGGTGATCTGACGATGGGTGCTCACCCACACAGGTGATCTGACAATGGGTGCTCACTCACACAGGTGAGCTGACAATGGGTGCTCACTCACACAGGTGATCTGACGTTGGGTGCTCACTCACACAGGTGAGCTGACGATGGGTGCTCACTCACACAGGTGATCTGACGTTGGGTGCTCACTCACACAGGTGATCTGACGTTGGGTGCTCACTCACACAGGTGATCTGACGTTGGGTACTCACTCACACAGGTGATCTGACGTTGGGTACTCACTCACACAGGTGATCTGACGTTGGGTACTCACTCACACAGGGGATCTGACGATGGGTGCTCACTTACACAACAGGGTACCTTAAGCCTAGTATGGTCGGGTTGGCTAGAAAACCCCTTTTGGGTCCTGGTTTGTGTCCTCCAGAACCTCCAGCATATACTATTTACTATAGTATAGTATACTATAGAATTTGATACTATTCACTTGATAGAGTCCCCCCAAAAATAAGAAAAACCAAGTTAAATATTCCAAGGTCTAGTTTAGCACACATATGCACTATATTAGGTATCAAGAGCGGGCAATAGGGCTAGGAAGGTTAAGTTAGGTTAGTTTAGGTTGTCTTTGCAGCATAAATACAAAACTTTATACATCTATCAAACATTATATATATATATATATATATATATATATATATATATATATATATATATATATATATATATATATATATATATATATATATATATTGTGACGGGAAAGTGTTGGAGTGTAGATGTTCGGCAGTCCTCCAATGGCAGGTGTCAATGCCTGGTCACACTTACAAAAAAAAGATAGACTGCTTGCCTGTTGTCTGTGGTAAGTTAGAGGGAGGAACACGTAAAACACAAAGTATGAACAATGAAACTTTAATATATATACTTTAAACGTAAATGAAAATAAAGACAAATCTCGGGTAAATGACTAGTGCAATAAAATGACAAAGATAAATGCAAAAACACAATAGATTAAGTAATATAATGGTGAAATGGTGCTGAGAATATTGGCTTTAGCTGAGACCTCCCTTAGTATATGAAAGCCAGAGAGCTTAGTATGCCAAAGAGAGATGTCAACTCTAAGAGCACAAAGAATATTCTGAAGTTGATGGCTGGTCAGGCTCAGACGTCGACTCAGGTAGATGGCGCTGAGGTGTAGGGTGCAGGTGCGCGGTCGGCGAGTCACCAATGAGGAGCAGGCAGGCTGGGATGGGTAGTTTGCTGGTTGAGGACGAGCCGGCGTGGAGGGTGTGTGGAGTTGGGGGGTGCTTGGGTACGTTTTGTCTCCTGGTCAAAACGTTTTGTGCTACTGGTGACGTATCTTGAATGTAGCATCTTATACTTGTAGAATTGGACGTAACTTTTGGTAGGGAAGAGCACGCTCAATCTCTCTTGAAAGAGATTATCGTCACAATATATATATATATATATATATATATATATATATATATATATATATATATATATATATATATATATATATATATATATATATATATATATATATTGGTAGCAGTCTTTCTTGAAGACATATATGTTGTTAAATATGACCGAAAGGGTAAGATTAATGATTCTAACACAAATCTTCTCAATATTTCTTATGTTTTACTGCACTGTCGAGGGAAGATAAAAAATTTACTCTCCAAGGTTCATTTTCTTACTCTATTATGGTCAGACGCCTAGGGATGCATTTTTCAAGGCAATCCTTACATTTTCAAAGACAAAGACAGAGGCAGACAAGGACATAGTTATTGATTTTGACCAACAGCATATGATCAAGGATTCTAGCACGAATTCTCTATATTTGTCATGTCCTTCATCTATGAGGAAAGTTGGAAAAATATCTGTCAAAGTAGGTTTTACAGTTTAATATGAAGCTGAAAGATACGTTTCATTGAAGCTCTTTTAATCAATTATGACACAGATAGAAGGGCCTGGAGTAAATTATACACTCCAAGATGGATGAAGTGAATTGAAGAATTCCATAGTGATGTTGGCTGGAGTGGCATTAGGTGTGGGGCACCTTGCGGTTACCTTGTGATGACTTCGGAGCTCAACGTCCCCGCGGTCCGGTCCCCGCCCAGCCTTCTTGTTGCTGACTTAGTCAACCAGGCTGTTGGGCGCTAGCTGCTCGCAGCCTGGCATATGAATCACAGCTTGGTTGAACAGGTATCCTTTGGACAGGTTTATCAAGTTCTCTCTTGAACACTTCGAAGGGGTCGGTCAGTTATAGCACATATGTGTAGTGGAAGTGTATTTAACAGTCTCGAGCCTCTGATGTTGATTATTACTTGATAACTTATAAATTGATTATTACTGATCATTGAGTGGATTCTAGCAGTAAAGGATCTATGCACACTCTCCAGGTCAGCAATTTCTCCAGCTTTGAAAGGGACTGTCATTGTGCAGCAGTACTCCAGTCTAGAAAGCACTAGCGTCTTGAAAAGTATCATCATTGGTATAGCTTCTCTTGTTTGAAAGGTTCTTGTTATCCAACCTGTCTTTTTTTGCAGTAGTGAAGGCTTCTATATTGTGTTCTTTAAATGTAATGTCTTCCAACGTGAGTACACCCAAATTCTTTACATTGCTTTTATGTTGTACAGTATGATTTGACTGCGTTTCCTAAGTGGTTTTCGCTTAAATACTTTCATTTCTTCTATAGCGCAGGAGCTGGAACTTATCTTCATTAAATACCATATTTTTTGGGTGGCCCATTGAAAGGCCTGATTTGCATCTGATTGGGGGTTTGCAATATCCTTTATGTTGTCTACTCTCATAAAAATACTAGAGTCATCTGCAAATGATAATACAGAGCTATAGTTTCTGTCCTTGTCTATGTTTGATATGAGTGAGAAAAAACACTGGAGCAAGCACAGTACCCAGAGGAACTGAGTTTTTCACGGTTGATGGTCCCGATTTTATTTTGTTGACTATTTCTCATTGGGTTCTGTTAGTCAGGAAATTGTAAATTCATCTGCCTATGTTTCCGATAGTTCCTTCTGAACGCATTTTGTGTGCAATAACACCATGGTCACATTTGACGAAGACTTTTGTGAAAACTGTGTAATAACATCAGCATTTCGTTTGTCTTCCATGTCATTTAAGGCCATATCATAGTTGTCCAGGAACCGAAATAGGTAAGAGCGCCCTTTTCTAGAAACCATGTTGTCCGGGGTTATGGAGATGCTGGGATTCCATGTATTTTGTGATCCTACTTCGTAGCTCTCTTTCAAAGACTTATGATATGTGGTGTTAATGCTATCGGTCTGTAATTTTTTAATTCTGTCTTATTCCCTCCTTTATTCAGGTGTGTTATCTCTGCTGTTTTCAGTGTATCAGGGATAATTCCAGTATCTAGGCTCTGTCTCCAAACAAGGCGAATTGCATGTGATAGTTGTTTTTTACTGTTTGAAGAATATAGAGTTCCAAGAATCAGGGCCTGGTGCAGAGTGCAAAGGCACACTGTCTTTAGTTTGTTCAAAATCCTTCAAGGATAGGGTGACATCTGATATATGATTTGAAGTTGGTATCACATCCATGAATAATTCATTTAGATTATCAATATCATCAGTGTGTTCAGTGGCTCACTGAAAACAGTCTTACTGATTCCTCAGTATTTCGCTCATTTCTTTGTTGTCATCTGTGAAAGTTTCATCTTTCTTTCGCAGGGGCTTGATACTGGATGTAGTTCTTGCTCTGGAATTTGCATAGGAGAGAAAATATTTAGTTGTCTCGATATTTCACTGATGGCCTTTTGCTCTCTTTGTCTTCCCTCTGTAGGAGGAAGTTGTTACTGGTCTAGACTCCAGAGGCTGATATGCTGTAACTCACAGAAAACTGGCTGTTCATAGTTAGATGATATATATTTACGAAAGCTAAAACAGCTTCGTACTAAAGAGTACCTCTGTTGTGTTTTCAAGGCTTGCTCTAACACCATACACAGTCATATATTGCGCCTCTGTCTAAATAAATGAACACTAACACCATTCATCCCTCTGTCTGACGAACTCCACTGAGTTGTTATCAGATATGTTCACTAAAACATTACTTTTGTCTGATCATTTACTGATTTACCGCTCACATAATGTCACGCTGGTGATCTGGTGCATTGACGTGGCAAGAAATATATTGAACCTGACTAATGTACTCATTATAATAGGTGCAGGTCACAGTAATCATGTTAGGACACGGTGGGAAATAACACATCTCAACCCCCAACAGGACGGTGCGACTTCTACTCCTCGAGGGAGAGGTTCCTGCCCATGGTGTTGTCTATGATCGGCCAGAGAGACAGTCCCCTCGTTCCTGCCCTTAGCAAGAGGTGGGTACTGAAGACTACTTACATTATCTACAAGACTTATCAGAGACAGTCATGATAGCGTAACTCAGGAGCTGTTACCTGACCAATTGGTAGGTCGTGTTCTGGGGGAGCTGATTATCCTCAAGACGAACTATGGAAATGAGGAGCATAAAGCATGCTAGCCACTCAGAACTCATACCTACATGTGAAAACATAGCAATCGTTACGATAACAAAGTATACCCATGATAAGTATATCAACAATCATACAATGATGAATATAACACAATACACTTTCAAAGACATACTATCAACACAAGTTATCAAAATACATGATAGATCAGGCAGGGCATTACTAACACAAGGTAACTAGCCAAAGGGGCATCATTAACCCTGGTGCCACAGGAGTGTAATTCACTTTTCACCAGCAGACAAGGGAAACCATCTGAACCATTGTCTAGTTTACACCAGCCACAAGACCATTGTGATGTGAACCGTGTTTCCCGGTATGGGAGTGTACTTTAGTCCTGACATGTTCGTGGACAAGGGTAACATGTTCATCACTTGAGTAACCTGGTTACTGTCTCCTCACATGTTCAAGGATAAGGGTAACATGTTCATCTCTCGTGTAACCTGGTTACTGTCTCCTCACATGTTCAAGGATAAGGGTAACATGTTCATCTCTCGTGTAACCTAGTTACTGTCTCCTCACATGTTCTATGACAAGGGTAACATGAATTCATCAGTAGTAAAAAAGGAGACTACGGCCAACCCTCCCATGCCTGTTGCAACATTGCAAATGTTGAAAAAGTCATGCTACTGCAATATGATACTGTTTGCAGATGTTGTATGCAATGTTGCCAGGTGTTGGAAATATCCAATAACTTTCATCCCTTTTAGTACTTCAAGAAGAACTCTTGTACTAACAATAGTAATTTACTAATATTACTAACTTGTAAATTAATCATATTAATACTTTCCTACTGCGCCAATTATTTTATCGAATATTTGTACTCTATGGCGTGGGTACGTCCAATCACTTAGCATAGGGAAAGATAACATCTACATACCAGAGAATTCAATTCTATTCTCACTACATATCAGTATTCTTGTTAAGAATTTTCGACTGACTCTACATAAACCAGGGATTACGTCATTTTGCGTTATTAGTTGAAGATCACGACTTTATAACAGTAATCTGTTATCCCAGAGTTAACATGGAGTAACGAAATTCTCCATCCAATTTCACCTATTTTTCGTCCATATGAAAACAGTTTCATGTTAGCAATTATAGGACGAGAATACCATAAATATTACCTTCCTGATAATAAACCCTAGTCTTAATATCTCACAAGGTTGAGAAATTATTAGAAAAATAACTCTCCATAACAACGCTTTGCCCTTGCACATGCGCGGACGAGACTGGAAGAAGGGAGGAGAAGTAACAATTATTATGGTACCTGTTATGTATTCACTGAACTCATCATAGCCCTAAATAACCATCTCTTCAAAACTGCAGCCTTTTCTCATCAGCAGAGCTACACCACCTCCCCTCTCTCTTTCCTCACTACATAGTAGCCCTGTGGAAACACTGAATTTGTTATGATTTTCGTTAGCTATGTTTCTGTGAGTGCTATTATGTCTGGGTTTTTCTTTTAGTGCCCATTCTTCAAGTTCACTTGTTTTATTTATAATCCCATCTATGTTACTGTACATTGCCTTGAAGCTCACTTTCTTCTACTCAACATTGCCCCCTTGCACGATCATACCTGTTGCAATATTTGCAATGTTGCAATGGGCATTGAGGGAGTCGGTTGTACTCCCCTTTTACACCATTTTCATATCTCGTGTAACCTGGTTACTGACCTGACATGTTCAAGAAGTGTTATGGCCTGTTTGAACGAGTAACAGGGTTCTTTTTACGTAATGTGCCTTAGATCCTCTTCTATGAGCCCATCCCCAAGTCAGTGGTAAGTTCTCAAGAACTGGTGGTAGCAAGTAATAGTGCAAGGAATAAAGGGGAGGGGGGTAATCAAGATGTAGTAACACCTTCAATATATTATCTATCGAAGTGTAACTACACTTGTGTACACAGTTTCGTTTTCACCCAGGACACTCAATATATCTGCAGTGGTCTTCAAATACCGGCGAGTCCATTCTGAAGAATACGTCGTCCACGCTCAATGGTACTCACCAGCGAGTTTACCGTCCTAAACATGGGGCAGTCCATACACTTTATCGTCACGATGTCCCAATACCCCACATCTGCTCTCCAGCAACAATGGCAGAGAGCTTCAGCAACACATTAACAGAGGTGATATATTATCATTTCCAGGGGTCTTTAACACCCTGTAGGGGCCTGACAGCTGAGTGGACAGCGCTCCGGATTCGTAGTCCTGAGGTTTCAGGTTCGATCTCCGGTGGAGGCGGAAACAAATGGGCAGAGTTTCTTTCACCCTGATGTGTTTGTTTACCTAGCAGTAAATAGGTACCTGGGAGTTGGATAGCTGCTACGGGCTGCTTCCTGGGGAGGTTACCTTGAGGTTACCTTGAGGTGCTTCCGGGGCTTAGTGTCCCCGCGGCCCGGTCGTCGACCAGGCCTCCTGGTTGCTGGACTGATCAACCAGGCTGTTGGACGCGGCTGCTCGCAGCCTGACGTATGAGTCACAGCCTGGTTGATCAGCTATCCTTTGGAGGTGCTTATCCAGTTCTCTCTTGAACACTGTGAGGGGTCGGCCAGTTATACCCCTTATGTGTAGTGAAAGCGTGTTGAACAGTCTCGGGCCTCTGATGTTGATAGAGTTCTCTCTCAGAGTACCTGTTGCACCTCTGCTTTTCAACGTGGGTATTCTGCACATCCTGCCATGCCTCCTGGTCTCATGTGATGTTATTTCTGTGTGCAGGTTTGGGACCAGCCCCTCAATTATTTTCCATGTGTAAATTATTATGTATCTCTCCCGCCTGCGCTCAAGGGAGTACAGATTTAGGCTCTTTAGCCGGTCCCAGTAATTTAGACGTTTTACTGAGTGGATTCTAGCAGTAAAGGATCTCTGCACGCTCTCCAGGTCAGCAATTTCTCCAGATGTGTAACAAAAAGGAAGCCTGGTCGAGGAATGGGCCGCGGGGACGCTAAGCCCCTAAATCATCTCAAGATAACCTCAATAAAACCTGGCATAAATCCCTAGCAACACACTAGCAGCACTTCCCAGCAGACGGCCACTACTGTCGTCTTGTAACTCCTCTTGGCCAAATCCCAGGACTGTACGATGTATATACAGATGAAAGAGTACAACACTTCCTTCCACTCTGGCAGATAGTACCTTTTGACATCCTGACCCCTGCATACCCCACCAAGAAACTAATCACAAACAACCCTCATGCTCAGATTGCTGCTAAATTAAGCACCATAGAACACATTCACAATATACAAGCTAAAACAATATAACACAGATCATATACACTGACTGATCACTCAATACAGCTACAGGGAGGGCAAGAAGTTCTGTTATTGCTCATCAGCCCGATGGCAGCACAATTCAAAGGAATATAAGAATTAGTAACTCCACAATGCAAGCCGAGTTGGTAGCAATACTGATAGCACTAAATTATTGACAACACTGGAGTAGACAGCTTAATTATTTCCGACTCCCTTTCCTCACTACGAGCAATAAACAGTTTGCAATCAAGTAATAACGTGCTTGTCTCTGAAGTTAGACGTAGATATATAAACATACTTAGCAAGAGGGTAAATATAAAAATGTTGTGGATCTCTTCTCACATTGGACTGCAGGAACAAGACAAAGTTGACGCCCTTGCTAAGGCTGCAGTAAATAAAGACAGTATTGAACAGAATCTTGAGTTAGCAAATAGGTCCCTTAAAAGTGTCATTAGACGAGAACTCCTGGATGGATTTGAAGAAAGTAGAACAGTGCAAACTGGAACTAGCAGGTCCATTGTTCATCACAATGAAATGCGTGAAGTAAAACATGTGTATGGGGTAAGTAACAAAGTCAGTAAACTAACAGATGTTGTTAAAGCTCGAATAAGACTTGGCTACAAGTATCTCTGGCAGTTCGGCTTGTATAGGGATCTATATGAAGTAAAGTGTAATGTGTGTGGACAAAGACAGGGACACACTCGAACACTATATCTTGGATTGTAGTAAAATTGAGCCATTTAGAGATAAATCTAAGCTCATGCTGTATGATATGGCAACCTATCTTATTACCATGGATAAATTACCTGAAATCCTTACACTGTATCTATATTTCGCTTCCAGTAGATAAACGACATATGAGATTTGGAAGCAAGTAGTGTGTTGTGAAGACTAATAATAAAAAGCAGCTCCCCTATGACTGTAATATCTCCATTGGTCGAACTATTATGTATTAGCAATAGGACCTACAATTAATGTATAACAACCTACTGCAAATATATAGCTCTTGAAATGGAACACTCTGTAACTAGCTGACATGTAATCTTTCACACCTTTCCTCAACAACCCTGTTCGGTAACAGGGTTGTTGATTTGTGGATCCAATTACCGCGTAACGTGGTGGAGGTGGGGTCCCTCGATTGTTTTAAATGTGGGTTGTACATGTATATGAGTGGGATTGGGTGGTTATAAATAGGAGCTGCCTTGTATGGGCCAATAGGCCTTTTGCAGTTACCTTTGTTCTTATGTTCTTATGCAATTAAAAGGTGTGAAGGATGGATGAAACTGTTTACGTAATAATCTAAGATGAGGTCTGACAAAGACCTTTTGTGCCCCCTGTAATGCCTTTTGCGCTACCGCTCACAGGATGAGGCTGGGGTGCACAGTAAACTAGCCGCCTCCCGCGGCAACAATTAAATCAATCACACAACACTGCCTAAGTACAACAGGCAACACACTACTTACTACCGACGGCGGCCACTTGTCCACACAGGAAACATCAGGAGTTCTGGACTGCCCGAGGAGAACTGATTTGCATAGCTCAATAGACCTTCTACGTCACCTCTGTAAACATAAAAGTCATTAGCAGGGAGAAAGTATACAGGGAGAACATTGTATGACAATCTGGTCACCGGGGAACTCTGAAATACAATCGGATGCACGATCTAGATGGCGTTGGTACCGTTACGTCATCACCAGGGGCCAGATTCACGAAGCAGTTACGCAAGTGCTTACAAACGTGTACATCTTTTCTCAATCTTTGGTGGCTTTAGTTACATTTATAAAACAGTTTAAATGTATGAAAACTTCCCAATCAACTTTTGTTATTGTTATAAACAGCCTCCTGGTGTTTCGGAGCTCATTAACTGTTTAATAATTGTAAACAAAGCCGCCAAATTTTAAGAAAAGATGTACATGCTCGTAAGTGCTTGCGTAACTGCTTCGTGAATCTAGCCCCAGAAGTCATCATCATCGACCTCACCTCCTGACTGAGATATGAAACTGGAGCTTTTCACAGACGCCACACCACCGCCAACAGATGGCATTGTCTTTGGCTCACTTAATGCCTTTGAATTAGAGTTCAGGTTCATAGATGGCGCCGAAATCGCCACTCCTCACTCAAGCAACGGTGTTGATATCGTAACAAGGAGGATAACATGTTCATCTCTCGTATAACATAGTTATTGTCTCTTTTAGGATCATGTCGTTCTCTGAGGCGGGACTGTACGAACAGTGGTTCAAGGACACTGTTCCAAATGCTACTTCATGTGTTCATCCTCCCAGCAAGATCGCCGTCAGCACCTCCCTCTCCCTCGCCAACCTCTGGGTCAAGTATACACACATACATACTCTCAGACTTTGTTTATAAATTTGTATTTCTGCCTTTTTAAAATGAATAGTAAATATGCTTACTTATGTGTATAAGGACTATTTGAAGATCGACGGCCTAAATAATCAAACCCTTTTTACATTACAGGGAATGTTTGTGGTTCTTATTGGTGGACATGTTCTGGCTGTGTTCCTCCTGGTGCTGGAGGTCACCAGTCAACACTGGTGCTAGAGGTCACCAGTCAACACTGGTGCTAGAGGTCACCAGTCAACACTGGTGCTAGTGGTCACCAGTCAACACTGGTCCTACAGGTCACCAGTCAACACTGGTGCTAGAGGTCACCAGTCAACACTGGTGCTAGAGGTCACCAGTCAACACTGGTGCTAGTGGTCACCAGTCAACACTGGTGCTAGAGGTCACCAGTCAACACTGGTGCTAGAGGTCACCAGTCAACACTGGTGCTAGTGGTCACCAGTCAACACTGGTGCTAGAGGTCACTAGTCAACACTGGTCCTAGAGGTCACCAGTCACCACTGGTTCTAGAGGTCACCAGTCACCACTGGTCATAGAAGTCACCAGTCACCATTGGTTCTAGAGGTCACCAGTCACCACTGGTTCTAGAGGTCACCAGTCAACACTGGTCCTAGAGGTCACCAGTCAACACTGGTCCTAGAGGTCACCAGTCAACACTGGTCCTAGAAGTCACTAGTTAACTATGTTTCCAGAAGTCACCAGTCAGCACTGTTTCTAGAGGCCATCAGAAAATGCTGTAACTTGAAGGCACCAATCAATACTTTGTCTTTGCGATCACTAGTCAATGCTTAAATACTTAATGTCAATGTTTTATCCTCAAAGAATAAGTTAACACATCGTCAACTTAGATTTCATTTACATAGAACAAACAGTTCTTGGGTTTCTGTGTAACAGTTATTGAATAGTTTTCTTTGCTTCCATATAAATTGTATAAAACTTTATTTAAATATAAATCTCACTAAGGAAAATAGTTTTAATGCTTCACTTAAAATCTAACACGACAAGAAACTGTATGAAAGCACTAGTTTTAGACGTTACAAATTACGAGATAAGAGATATACTCCTTTTATAGAATTAGAACAAAAGCCACATCCTAAGGTTTTCTATTACCTTAAGGTGTTACCATTTTACCTTGAAAAACAAAACACCTAAAATATGTAAACTCAGTGTTTACACTTGTCACGCCTCTGACCTCACTCTTCCTTCACCTTCAGAAACAATTTTGAGACTCAGCTGAGGTTGGTCTAGGAATTTAAGGATCCTAAAATAATAATCAATACATTTCCTAAATGGAACAAACGAGATTGTTCAGTGAGGGATCCTCTCCAGGTGAGTTCAGTGAGGGATCCTCTATAGGTGTGTAGCTCACATTTGAGGACAAAAAAGTTCATGCCAGAAGTCAATAAATTATTGCAGGATGTAGGTATGCAGGCAGCCACAATACAGGCAGCACCAGGGACCACCAACCTGCTCAGATATGCAGGCAGTCACCATACAGGCAGCACTAGGGACTACCAACCAGCCACCATACAGGCAGCACAAGGGACCACCAACCTGCTCAGATATGCAGGCAGTCACCATACAGGCAGCACTAGGGACTACCAACCAGCCACCATACAGGCAGCACAAGGGACCACCAACCAGCCATCACACAGGCAGCACCAGGGACCACCAACCAACTCAGGTATGCAGGCAGCCACCATACAGGCAGCACCAGGAACCACCAACCAGCTCAGGTATGCAGGCAGCCACCATACTGGCAGCACCAGGGACCACCAACCAACTCAGGTATGCAGGCAGCCACCATACAGGCAGCACCAGGAACCACCAACCAGCTCAGGTATGCAGGCAGCCACCATACAGGCACACACTTCCAGGAAACTGAGGGAGACACGCTACGCACGGGGATTAGCTCATGACCTCAGGGAATACGATGTACTTGACTGCTGTAAACCCTCTCACCAATGTAATAAGTCTGCTCCCTGGAAAGTACAGAAAATAGAGGTCGAAATTGTACCCCTCAAGGTGAAAAAGATTCATCATGAACCGGGACAATTACGGTGTTTGTATGGAAGCATGATATCTCGATTACCAAGAAGCAACAGTTTACATGTATATTGTGACGGGTCGGTGGCGGAGGATGGCAGGGCAGGGTGTGGTGTCCTAATAAGGGAATATACTGAGTTTGGGACTGTTGACAGAATAATTGATCTCTGACTTAGTAATTATATATCATCCACACAAGCTGAACTGCAGGCCATTCTGGCGTGTTTGGAGGAAGTGCGTCATGACGAGAAAAATGTTTTTGTATTTGTCGATAGCCGAGGAGCACTTGATTCCTTAAACAGTTGAAACCCAGTCTTCATGTCCATAGTTGAGGATTGTAAGAAAAGTATAACTGAGATACAGCTGGAAGGTCATAGTGTGAAATTCATGTGGACTCCATCTCATGTTGGAATAGTGCTCAACGAAGTGGCGGATGACTTGGCTAAACGTGCCACATCAAAACCACAAGTTGACATTGAATGTGAATTCACAATGAGACAAATAAGAAGCAAAATCAGAAATATTCAGGCACAGGCAGAAGTGGAGAGAAGTATAATCTATGAGAGAAGTCAAACCATGCAACACTACATGTATGTGAGTCAAAACACCCATTTCACTTATGGTAAAAGGAGAAATGCTTGGAGTGACTCTGTGTACACGCGGCTCAGGCTTGGGTACAAATATTACTGAGAATAAGGGATAGATGTTCATGATAATGACACGAAGTGTAAACTATGCGGTATGTTAAGGTCTCACACCCTTGCCCATTATGTTCTTGATTGTCTGTTGATTAATGTATATAGAAACACTGAGATAAGGACTGTTCCTGAACAAATAGCCTGGATGTGTCACAACGGAAAGGTTGATGATATTCTTGAGAGATATAAGAATTTTGCACCAAGACTGTAATTTTTTTTTTAATTATCTACATGTCTCCTGCTAATTGTCTATATAGTATACGTAGGTCATAAAAGTATTTGTGTACGTCTGGTACCATATGTTACGGACCCGAGTCCAGCGTCATAGCACGGAGCAGTGACGACAACGCCAGCTGTGAGTCAGCTCCCGAAACCCCCTCCAAATGGACGACGCTATCTAGTGAGGACAGGATATACCGGCCACAGGTGCTGGATTCCCGTCTTAATCAGCTCGTAACATAGCCGCTGCTGACCTCTGGTGAGGTGGCGCTTAGACAGCAACGCCATCTATGGAGTGGATAGGTGGACGTTTGTGTCTAAGCCTGTAAGTGAGGTTCCCTAGTCCAAGTATTAATGACGTGTCTGATTACAGAGTCGACCTGGGACTGCTGTATTGGACAATGGGGCAGTCTACCCAAGGCAGCCAAAGTCTCTCCACGTGTTTGCTGCAGAAGCTGTGAGTCACCCCCGGACGAACACTGTTGAGTGTGTTTGCCTGCCTGTGACGTGGCAGTACCAGGAATTGTCTTATCTGGGGCTGGCTGGTGGAAGAGACTAGCCACTGTGGTGCGAAGAGAGGAGAGTGATCTGTGGAATCACACGAGGCTCCTGCCTAGGGCTCGCAACCCTAGTATCGGTCGTGGAGTGGCCCACACAGCGGAGCTGATTGGAATCTGCCAGCTACAGGCTGGATTTGTGGTTGAAGGCCTCTACGACGGTGCACCCAGTGGGACTGTGATTTATCTGGCCTGTGGCCAGGGTAGATTCGCCGAGAGAATCAGAGGATTCATTGTGGGCCACAAAGAAGAGAACCAGGGCTACTCATCGTGAGCACCGTGGAACATCCTGAGTCTTCAGAGGAAGACAAGTTATTGTACATAAGTGTAGTTATAGCCCCCACTTGTGATTGTGAGATATTTATTTATGGTGGTGGTAGAAATATATATATAACGCAGTGCATTTGTATCCCTTCCCCTTTAATTTAACTTGCGTTATGGAACACACCTCTTGAAAGCCACTACTAACTTGGGGCCGGATACCCAAACTCTAATAACATCAGAGAAGAACCCAGTTGCGACCCAATAGGGCTGTAACACCATACTACTTGTGTAAAGGAGGAAATGTAGATGTTTATCTCTCAGAATGTTTGACAATATGTTTATTGTTTGTGATGTGTGTATATGTATGTATTAACACGATGTACTGAACAGGGTGAGAATAGCTTGAGCTACCTCATTCCTTTGTGCGTATTTTACCTCAATAAACTTATTTCAATTTCAATTTCAATACAGGCAGCACCAGGGATCACCAACCAGCTCAGGTATGCAGGCAGCCACCATATATGTGATCACCAACCAGCTCAGATATGCAGGCAGCCATCATACAGGCAGCATCAGGGATCACCAACAGTAGGGAGTGTAGTCTAAACATGATTTTTTTAAATTCGCATTTGGACTGCAGGGGGTTCCAGGTCAAATATCCCGTTTAAACTGTCGGGTTTCCCAATAAATTTCCCAGTTTTCCGATTTGGAGTTGAAAGTTTCTTATGGTAGAAATTGAAAATATTTCCAGAATTCACAGAAGTTTGTTAAGAAAATCTTAAAAACAGTCAGGGACAAAGTCTGCTCCCTTTTTACTGAAAATAAACTCTACGGCCATTTATGTTTTTTTTAGAAAATCACTCATTTGGAGTTAAAGAGTTCTTATGGAGGAAATTCAGACCAATAATCACTCATACGTTCTTAAAAGAGTTCTTATGGGAGAAATTTAAAAAAAATCTGAGTTCAGTTTTTTTAAATATTTCAGAGGTCACATTATCATAGAAGTGTATTTACAAGTTTATGACCGAAATTAAAAAAAAAAATCAGAGAATATTGTCTTAGATGTTTCGTTATGGAAAACAGACATCTTAGCCAGACTACAATCTCTCTCTCACTCCTTTACATGTCTCCACATGTTCTCCACCTAACTCGCTACCTTTCCTTGCAATTTTCCTCCATCTATCCCTCCGCTACATGATCTTACCCATTCATTACATTCCCTTACACGTTCTCCGTTCATCTTTTTTACTAATTCTTAAACCAATTATTTCTGTCATTTAGTAAGTAGTCCATCCTTATATATTTATTAACAACAGTAACATTACTAATTCTCAACGACTTACTACAACGTATTTATTTAGTAGTTATTCTTCATCTGTATTTTCAAAACTATGTCAATATAATTCATTCTAAAACATCTTCGTGCAATTAAAGATACATACCAGTACACTAAGTCATTACTTACAGCATCTTAAGGCACTTTTTTCATAACTCAACCTAATTAAAAAAAATACATCTTCAGTAGTCAAAGGTAACTTTTCAAGTCATATTTAAATCAATATTTCCCTTAAACTTACTAAGAGTTTTCATTATTCAGTGGCAATCTACTTTTTTTAAGTAATCATACTTTTTTATTGCCCCCAATGTAATAAGCAACTTATTCTATTAAAGGATAAAGAAATCTTATTTAGAAAAGACATCAAGTTTATTCAAATATTAAACATATACAGTTATTCATAATACTTATACAATTATTCAAGAACTCGTAAACATATTCCTATACAGTCTTATATTGAAATAAACATTTTAAGCTATTCAACAAGCAATATGATTTATTATACATGAAATATTTCCTCTACAAATTGGACAGCTTTTCAGAGATAAAAGACATCCGGCTGCATGTCACCATATGTTTACATGGCAGTATTACAATATTTATATTTTTTTTCCATGCAAACTCTGCATAAACTATCCTCTTCCCAAGATAGCTCTTTACAATCCTCGTTTTCAGCAGTGTTAGTACAACTCTCAGGTGAAGTTTGTTATCCCAGATCTTCAGGTGTAACTTCTTCATCCTCTTTATTACCCACAGCTTCATTAATTATTTCCCAACCTGTAAACTAATATCTGTACCCCTCTTGCATATACCTCAAATCTATTTCTAGACTTTGTATAATAAAGGTAATAAATCCCTTGATCCCTTAAGGTATTGCCGTAAAGCATGTCTTACATTCTCAACAGGTATTAATTTTTGATGAATCAGATTTTTAAACTTATCAAAACCCTCCATTAGGATATTAATTAAAGCATCGTCTATAGGTTTTATAGGTAATGGTGTTGTAATCCACAAGTTAGTAGGAATTATTAGCTAGAGGATCATTACTACAACACTTAACGAATGATGATTGAAAGTACATGTAAGTAGACAGACTATGGATCACATATCTAAGAAAGGTCAATGGATTAAGACCGAAGCTGTTTAGCCAAATTAATAATTCCTGGAAAGAGGAATTATTCGTCGTCAGGCTTCTAGGATCAAGGTTACCGCTCTAGGGATAAGGTTAATCGGATTATACCTTCCTTGAGAGGAGTGGTGAAATGTTTGAGGCCATGGTTGGCTAGAGTGAGTCTGGTTGTGGAAGTTGAACTAGCAAGTCCTCCGAGGTCTCCGTTTGTGGCAGCAGCGAAGTGTAGCAGACAGCTATGCGAGAGCCTGTTGTGATCTTAGTGACCAAGTTAAGTCTGCAGTATGTGAGTATTGAATGAAAGACTAACCGGGTGTGGAGCGTTGTAGTAATCATTCCGTATTAGGGACTTAGGAGGAAGTTACGAGTGTGTGTGGTGATCGCGGAGGTCAAGTGGTCTATGGGTATTGGAAGTGTATTGACCTAATAGAGTATGTTAATATATTATTATATGTCAGAGTCTATTCTTTGTAATTAAATGACAAAACACGACGGCCTTTAAATACCTTCCATATGTTCACTCATTGTGTTCCAGTACAAACCTAGTGGTACGCCTCAAGGGTCTGGTGTGTGTAGGAGTACACGGTGGCAGTAACGGTTGCTGAGGCAAGGTGTTATGTGTTGTGTAATCGCTGTGTTCGGAATGAACCGGGGTTCAGCGTCACAACAAATGGTAATGCCAATCCAGCATTCTTAACAAATTCCTCGCCCCTTGTAGGAATAACTTAGGCACATTCAGGACTACATCTCACATGTAATGTGCAAGGATTATCCTCCGGTCACCAGTTTCGTAGTCCACAGCCGCAATAAAAGCAGCAGACGTGATCACGTATACCTGAAAAACCCATGTCACTATTAATCCAGCAACATCTCATTATTATCTTCTGAACTAGTAATCATTATTCCTTTACTTATATCTCTATTAATTTTAAAATAATTAAAACACTTCATACGACAATAAAAAAAAAACAGCTTCAGACAGCTCGTGAGAAGTTTCCTTGACGCTTCCAGGCCTTGTCATATCAAATGTCTGTAGGTGACATTTATAAGTTACCGTTCCCGGACTTAGCGAATTCCTAAATTTTATCAATCCGAGATCTTCCTTGCCAGGTGCACCACCCAAAATATAATGTATTTCATGTAAATATTCTTTAGAAGAATAACCTACTAAAGCAAGTTTATACAGAATATATCAGGCCATCATAAGAATATATACTTACTACTATCACAGATTTCCTTCTTTTCCATTTCAATTTTATGGGAAAACAAATTTCAGTCAATATTGGAACGCTATCTCCAACACCTCTAAAGAAACATTATCACTCCTCTTCCCTCTAATAAAGGTGCAGTCTTCATTAATCATCTTATGACGTCTTCATGGGGTATCACCAACAATCCAAGCACCTACTATACAATAACAAAATACACACAAACAATAATCAGTAGTACGGAGATAATAGAATCCATCTTCAACTAAGTCTATAGGGTTTAACCACTTAACAGGCCAGTCCACAAATGTTTGTAGTCTAACTCCTGCACATTTAAGGCTCTCTATGCTGTAAAACTTCTTTGCACACAAAGGATCCATCGCGTAAGGACATCACTAACCAATGGAGTAAGATAAACAAGTATATATATCCCCTAAAAAGAAGTATCGTACATCAACACATATAATAATATTTCCCAATTTGTAATAGACAGCTATAGCTTCTGAGTACTTCTCAAATGATAAATCTATTAAGTTTCATAATTAAATAAAGAAAGTTCAAATACTTAATACACTACCTTTATCATTTCTTAACAAAATTAGAAAAAAATACATCACTTTTGGCAATCTCACTAAAAGTATTTGTAGACAATTATGTCATTATTCATAGCTGCCATACATAAATGATAGATATAAATATAATTTAGTAAAAAACTCTATTTATTCGAATTTTTAAATATACTTAAAGCATCTACATCTTAACTGAAATATACTATTAGTTATAATGCCACATATAATACATTCAAGGGTATCAAAAAATCTTTATTAATATAATCGAATTAGGTGGCAACTTTCACATTCTCCAATATAAGAGCGCGGACCTCACATTAGAGCTATTATTAAGACTAACTGGACCGTATCTACTACCTTACGAGGAAGAAAAATCACCATGAAAACTGTTCTGAAAACTTGTCAGGGTTATTTAACAGACGAATCTTTTTGTGATAATGAAATCTGCGTTGTGTACAGAGTGAACTGTATATCCTGTGTTCCCGAGGAATGGCCCTAGACTTAGCCAAGAAATATCCTCACTCCAACGCTTATAATGTTCGCCGACCCTTGTACAGTCTTAAGAGATGTATCCCTTAGATCGTCCAGTACCAGGAACAATTCATATCTCTAAAGGAGAAAATCTTCCATATATTGTTGCTTTAGCCACTCAATATGGTATTGGATTACCTATAGAAAGTAATAACATTGCTCAGGGAATTATAGAAAAATCAAAAGACAGAAACATGCTCGCTGGAATTAAAGAAGATACATCCATTAATCGTCTCGTCTACTTCAATAATGGTATGAAAGATTTATTTAACTTTAACAAGGACTATCCTCAAATTATGAGAGTTATAATACCAACAGGAATTGGGCGTACCTGTGTTCAAAGAGATGAAGTTTGGGAAAACACTTATCTTCCTGTTATTCAAGATATGTATAAACATTTAAAACCCTATGGAGTGGAAATTAAATTACTGTTTAACGAGGAAAATATGCAGAAGAAGAGCAAATAACACTCTGCAACCCTATGTGTGTGCAGTATTCCCATGCGCATCCTAAAAGATGTATATATATGCTTCCCCGGAGTTGTCCTCTGACGGCTTCCTCCTCTTCTTGGATAACATAATCTTCTTCAAGCTCTGACAATCGACACTATGGAGATCAAGACTATTGTTGGAGACTTTGCCTCTCTACCTGTCTATAATAATCAAGACTGTTTATTGTATGATCTTGATGTGACAAATGTACAAATGTGTAAAATAGTGCATGGATTGTCGGATCATTACCCTTATGCATGTTTACATCGTGAAAACTTTCCTTACAAAAATCGTGCTGTTGTATCTTATCGCAGTAACCCCGGCAGTATACATATTGGAGAACCGCCTGAATTCAACAGCAGGATGGATAAAGATCCCCATTTACCCCTTATTATTGGATTAGTGACTCAGTTTGCTAGTAGACCAACAACTTTACCAACATACGAAAATCCTCCATGAGAAGTACGAAGATTGGGTGAACATTTTTACGAGGGACTAGAAAAAGACACATAATATCAGATATGGCGCTGGTTTGAAAAAGCTCTGAAGGAGGCCCTTGTTTACATTCTTAAAAGACGCGTTAAGAGAAATATTATTCCATATGGTTTTGGCTTGTCAAGTTATTTGGACAACTGCAACTCACCCTGCACTTCTTCCTTGCCTCTGCCGCAATGACTTTGTGTGTGTTTACCTAGTTGTGCTTGTAGGGGTTGAGCTCTGGCTCCTTGTTCCCCCCCCCTCTCTCAACTGTCAATTAACTGGTGTACAGGTTCCTGAGCCTACTGGGCTCTATCATATCAACATTTGAAATTGTGTATGGAGTCAGCCTCCACCACATCTCACCCTAATACATTCCATCTGTTAACTACTCTGACACTGAAAAAGTTGTTTCTAATGTCTCTGTAGCTCATTTGGATACTCAGTTGCCACCTCTGTCCCCTTGTTTGTTCCACCCATGATAAAGAGTTTGTCTTTGTCCACCCCTCTCAATTCCCCTGAGAATTTTATAGGTTGTTATCATGTCTCTTCTGTCTTCCAGGGACTTGAGTTTCAGCTTCTTTAGCCTTTTCTCGTTGCTCATGCCTCTCAGTTCTGGCGTGTGTGTGTGTGTGTATGTGTCTTTGGTCTCTTTGGTCCCTGTGTGTACTCACCTAGCTGTGTTTGCGGGGGTTGAGCTCTGACTCTTTGGTCCCGCCTCTCAACCGTCAATCAACAGGTGTACAGATTCCTGAGCCTATTGGGCTCTATCATATCTACTCTTGAAACTGTGTATGGAGTCAGCCTCCACCACATCACTTCCTAATGCATTCCATTTGTCAACCACTCTGACACTAAAAAAGTTCTTTCTAATATCTCTGTGGCTCATTTGGGAACTCAGTTTCCACCTGTGTCTCCTTGTGCGTGTGCCCCTTGTGTTAAATAGCCTGTCTTTATCTACCCTATCAATTCTCTTCAGAATCTTGAATGTGGTGATCATGTCCCCCCTAACTCTTCTGTCTTCCAGCGAAGTGAGGTTTAATTCCCGTAGTCTCTCCT
This sequence comes from Procambarus clarkii, assembly GCF_040958095.1. NCBI lineage: Eukaryota > Metazoa > Arthropoda > Malacostraca > Decapoda > Cambaridae > Procambarus > Procambarus clarkii. Next base: position 9,708,532 of record NC_091222.1, read on the forward strand.
CGTAGCTCATACCTCTCAGCTCGGGGTACTAGTCTGGTGGCAAACCTTCGAACTTTTCCAGTTTAGTCTTATGCTTGACTAGATATGGACTCCATGCTGGAGCCGCATACTCCAGGATTGGTCTGACATATGTGGTATATAATGTTCTGAAAGATTCCTTACACAAGTTTCTAAGTAAATGCAAAGTAATGAAACTCACGACGCCATAGCAAGCACAAGCCACCTACCACAGCAACACTTGCTTTCATCGATAATCTAACTAGTCCAGGGTCTTACCAGACAACTATTGCACTAGGTCAACGTCTCCAAGTAAGGCAGTTATAGCCAACAAGAACATTACTTCATCCAGGGAGGAGGAAAGGCCAGCTTCACCCAGCCATTTTGAATTTCAAACGTCCAGTGACGCTGCAGCCTACTCGCCCAGATTTTCGTTGGTGCTCCCTAGCTACTGTTATCGCCGCCGAGTGTCAACTCTAGCGCCTTTTGAAGTGTACTGCTCACTGGATGGAGTATTTTCTACATTACAACATTCATCTGTACTCTTCGTTTCTGTAATCGTCGCCCTCGTCCTCCCATGACGTCACGGCAGCCCATGACGTCACAGCAGTCCATGACGTCAGCTCAGGTTCAGGAAACCGACGCCAGGATCGCCTCCGGATGTAAACAACGCCGCCACTCACCTCCCCCCCCCCTCCCCACACGACTCCTCATGGATTGTTTTTCACGATAGCCAAAGTTGTTCTGAGGATACCACAGCCCGAAGCTAAGTAAACTATAGCTGGTACACTCTGTGCTATATAATAATTGCGATTTAATAAGGAAATAACCCTGTATATCAAATATTCTTTCCTCCAGTGACTTGATAAGAGGAATTAGCTGCCCATTCCTCACTCAATTCCTTTTTGTGGTGTTTGGTGCTACAAGTTCCATTGTTCATTAGTAATGTTATGTTAAGTGATTCCAAGTACATTATGGTGCAGTGTATTAAGTATAAATAATATTGTTTTTTTCAGCAGTTGAAGTGCATTATAGACAAATTTTATGTTTTCCCTAGACCTTAATCTGAAGTTTCCTTTAGCATTTTATATTAAATGTTACAGTATCTGTGTTTATAGTACTGTACTCTATAACTTTATTATAAGCTAATTACAGCAGTTGCTATAACATTGCAGAATATTCTTGTATTCTTTCCACAGTGTTTTTTTTTTCTATTATTATTCTTATTTACACATTTACAGAAAGTTAATTTGTTTTAAATTCTTGATGCCTTATTGCTACATGTTCTGCATTACATGTTAATTCTTTTGTGTATATTTTTCTACATTTTATCCATTATTAAGTATCATATTGTACTACATGTTGAGTGTTGTATACTTGTGTAATTATTTTCATGAAATTTACATCTCTCAGTTTTATGATAAAATTTACTATGCTTTACCTGATCCAATTAATTTACATAACTCCAGTTTCAAGTCATGTGCATACCAGATTGCATATTTAATTTATAATTTTGCTGATTCATATATTTTGTGTTATATATAATTTTTCAGTGGTTAGTTTTATTACACTGTATGCAGAAGGTGTTTGTGCACACTAAGGAGCTACACATGTGACAAAATGATACATTTGGCAAGAATCTTAGCTCGGACTGAGTGACCTTGAAAACAAGCGCGCCTATGTGGAGCAGTGAGGCCTAACTCCTCGTGCCCCGCCTCTTAGCAGTGCTTCTGCATGCATAAACAGTGTGTGAATCTTTCCTTCTGATCGTGCGATATGATTGGAGTCCCTTTGCTGTGTGGTTGATGTGTAACTCTGTGGTTCGTGCTGTGTGCAGCTGTGAACCTGCCCAGGCGACACTCGAGGCATGGCGACTGCTGCCTCTAAGGCAGGTGCTGCCTCAGTGGCCTCACACCAGAGTGCTAGTATATCAAGTGGTCTACACGAGGAAGATACAAGCATGGTATCTTTCACAGTGGACTCAAATGCTGGACAGGAGGAGCCTGATAGTGACGAAACTCCTTGGACAACTGTATCGTCCCGGAGGAAGACACAAGGAGTCAAAAATATCATAAATCGTAACCATGAGAAGAAAAGAACCAACCTGCAGTTTCCCTCGGGCACGGGAACTGCAGCAAAATATGCATGGTTGGCTGAGGCAGCCAAAAAACACCCTGGTGGTGGGTATTGGTTGGCGAATAGACATGCAAACCATGTTCGTATGAACAGTACTGATGAGATGGTGCAATATTTCTGTACTCAAGAGCTTGCTGGTATAACAATGAGGAAACCACCACCGCCTGCTCATACCCACAGGACACCTGTCATCATTTTTGGTCTGGACCTCTACCAGGATCACACAATGGTAGAGCAGCATGAATATATTTTCAATGCGAAAAGAACTAAGGGCAGAGAGACTATTCTCGCCAACTGGACCAGCGAAGAGACTCCGCCGGAAAGATTTACTGTTCCATGTGCTTATCGGCAACTAACAATGAAGATTTACAACCCTCCCAGGCGCAGGTGTTACAAGTGCCAACGGTGGAATCATGTTGCAAGGAACTGTTGGAATGATGAGCGGTGTGGCCACTGTGCCGGAAAGCATGCAACGTCTGTGTGTGATGCTAAAAAGGGTGGTGCACTAAAACTGAGGTGTGCAAACTGTCACGTGGAGGGAGTTCCCGCCTAGCATGAGGACTGTACCTCACTCCCGCCGAGACGGGCTGCCCGGGGTACACCAGCTGGGGGCGCCAGTAACCACCCTGGCTCATCTGCTGTGCCCCCACCGGTCACTCCGTCACACTCCCCTCCCTTACCCAACCACTCCAACGCCACGGCTAGTAGCTCGAGTGACACAGTTGTAGGCCCTACCAATTCATGTTGGTCGGGGGGGCCTGGATCAGGCACAGAAAATTAGTGAGCTTATGCATACAGTAGAAAAACAAAACAAAATTGTGGAAAACCTGACCAAGCAGATAACCGACCAAAATAAGGAAATCATGCACCAAAAGACGATGATAACCACTCTTCAGGAAACTGTGAGAGTATTAACTGAGTGCAGGCCACACCAACCTGGGGTACCACCATGTGCTCCCATGCGGCCAGCACCCCAGGGGAGACCCCAGCAGGGGGTGTCCCAGCCCTCACACCAGCTGGGCTCTCCCACCACGGCTCCCCACACCCCAGCCTCATCAACGCAGTGCGCTATGAACAGAGGTAAACTATTCCACGTAGAAACGCATAGTGCTGTCGATGAGTATTATGGCGCAACTGATCCTGATGATGAACGTAGTGACACTGAGGGTGAGAACTTTAATGGTGATGACGATCAAGATGTTGATACCGGGTCTAATAAACTCTGTTTGAAGGAATACAGTAGTGGAAATGTTGAAAGTGATTGTGGTAAAGAACAAAGTGAAACCAGTGACGCTTGTAGTGATAGTGACGAAGTTCAACTGGACGTGGATGCCCGCCTCGGGCCGCGCACGCCACATCCCAGATGGTTCCGCCGTGACACATTTAAAGAAATGGTGACAGGTGATGTGCTGACTGAAGAGGAAAAAGAAGCTGTAATAAAGCACTACAACCGGTATGTAGACATACTTGCTTTCCTGAAACTGCAGACTGATAAAGTACAAAAGAACAATGGCGGCCTCTGAATCTCATAAAAACAAGTACAGTGTCATACCCACATTTTGCTTCCAGTAGATGAACGACATATGAGATTCAGAAACAAGTAGTGTATTGTGAGGACTAATAATAAACAGAAGCTCCCCTATGACTCTGTAATATCCCCATTAGCCAAACTATTATGTATTAACGACAAGACCTACCATTAATGTATGATGACTTACTGTAAATATGTAGCTCTTGTAATAGCACTTTCTCTGTAACTAGCTGACATTGTATCTATAAGGTGTGAAGGATTGAAGAAATTGTTTATGTAATAATCTAAGATGAGGTCTGATAAAGACCTTTTGTGCCCTCTGTAATGCTTTTGCGCTACCGCTCACAGGATGAGTATGGGGTGCACAATAAACTAGCCGCCTTCGGCGGCAACAATCAAAATCAGATGAAGCACTTAATGAAACGGACAGAGAGAAAGATCTCACACACACACACACAAGTTGTGTGTGTACTCACCTAATTGTACTCACCTAATTGTGCTTGCGGGGGTTGAGCTCTGGCTCTTTGGTCCCGCCTCTCAACCGTCAATCAACTGGTGTACAGATTCCTGAGCCTATTGGGCTCTATCATATCTACATTTGAAACTGTGAATGGAGTCAGCCTCCACCACATCACTTCCTAATGCATTCCATTTGCTAACTACTCTGACACTGAAAAAGTTCTTTCTAACGTCTCTGTGGCTCATTTGGGTACTCAGCTTCCACCTGTGTCCCCTTGTTCGCGTCCCACCAGTGTTGAAAAGTTCGTCCTTGTTTACCCGGTCGATTCCCCTGAGGATTTTGTAGGTTGTGATCATGTCCCCCCTTACTCTTCTGTCTTCCAGTGTCGTGAGGTGCATTTCCCGCAGCCTTTCCTCATAACTCATGCCTCTTAGTTCTGGGACTAGTCTAGTAGCATACCTTTGGACTTTTTCCAGCTTCGTCTTGTGCTTGACAAGGTACGGGCTCTATGCTGGGGCCGCATACTCCAGGATTGGTCTTACATATGTGGTGTACAAGATTCTGAATGATTCCTTACACAGGTTCCTGAACGCCGTTCTGATGTTAGCCAGCCTCGCATATGCCGCAGACGTTATTCTCTTTATGTGGGCTTCAGGAGACAGGTTTGGTGTGATATCAACTCCTAGATCTTTCTCTCTGTCTGTTTCATTAAGTACTTCATCTCCTATTCTGTATCCTGTGCCTGGCCTCCTGTTTCCACTGCCTAGTTTCATTACTTTGCATTTACTCGGGTTGAACTTCAACAGCCATTTGTTGGACCATTCACTCAGTCTATCCAGGTCATCTTGTAGCCTCCTACTATCATCCTCTGTTTCAATCCTCCTCATAATTTTTGCATCGTCGGCAAACATTGAGAGGAACGAATCTATACCCTCTGGGAGATCATTTACATATACCAGAAACAGTATAGGTCCAAGGACTGACCCCTGCGGGACTCCACTTGTGACGTCTCGCCAATCTGAGACCTCACCCCTCACACAGACTCGTTGTCTCCTGTTGCTTAGGTATTCCTCTATCCACCGGAGTACCTTCCCTCTCACTCCAGCCTGCATCTCCAACTTTCGCACTAGCCTCTTGTGTGGCACTGTATCAAAGGCTTTCTGACAATCCAAAAATATGCAGTCTGCCCACCCTTCTCTTTCTTGCCTTATTTTTGTTGCCTGGTCGTAGAATTCAAGTAACCCTGTGAGGCAGGACCTGCCATCCCTGAACCCATGTTGATGCTGTGTTACAAAGTTCCTTCGCTCCAGATGCTCCACTAGTTTTTTTCGCACAATCTTCTCCATCAGCTTGCATGGTATGCAGGTTAGGGACACTGGCCTGTAGTTCAGTGCCTCCTGTCTATCCCCTTTCTTGTATATCGGGACTACGTTAGCTGCTTTCCAAGTATCTGGCAGTTCCCCTGTTGCCAGTGATTTGTTATACACTATGGAGAGTGGTAGGCTCAGTTCTCTTGCTCCTTCCTTTAGAACCCAAGGGGAGATTCCATCTGGGCCTATAGCCTTCGTCACGTCCAACTCTAGTAAACACTTCCTTACTTCCCCACTGGTAATCTCAAACTCTTCCAGTGGTTCCTGGTTAGCTATTCCCTCACTTACCTCTGGAATTTCTCCTTGTTCTAAGGTGAAGACCTCCTGGAATTTCTTATTCAATTCCTCACACACTTCCTTGTCATTTGTAGTGAATCCTTCCGCCCCTATCCTTAATCTCATAACCTGTTCCTTTACTGTTGTTTTTCTCCTAATGTGGCTATGCAACAATTTAGGCTGAGTCTTTGCCTTGCTTGCGATGTCATTTTCGTATTGTCTTTCTGCCTCTCTTCTCATCCTGACATATTCATTCCTGGCATTCTGGTATCTTTCTCTGCTCTCCAGTGTCCTGTTATTCCTATAGTTTCTCCATGCCCTTTTACTTTGCTGCTTAGCTAGCCTACATCTTTGATTAAACCATGGGTTTCTCATCTTCATTTCTCTGTTTTCCTTTTGGACTGGGACAAACTTGTTTGCTGCGTCCTTGCACTTCTGCGTGATGTAATCCATCATATCTTGGGCCGTCTTTCCCCTGAGCTCTGTTTCCCATGCTATATCTGTTAGGAATTTTCTTATCCCCTCATAGTTTCCCTTTCGGTATGCTAACCTTTTGGTTTCGGTATCCCTCCTCGAGTTCAATAACCCTTCTTCAATCAAGTACTCAAACACCAGTACACTGTGGTCGCTCATTCCTACTGGGTCCTCAAAACCGATTTCTCTTATGTCGGAGTCGTTCAGAGTGAAGACTAGGTCGAGTCTCGCTGGTTCGTCATTTCCTCTCATCCTTGTGGGTTCTCCGACATGCTGCGTTAAAAAGTTGCTTGTCACCACCTCCAATAGTTTGGCTCTCCACGTATCCTCGCCTCCATGCGGTTCCTTGTTCTCCCAGTCAATCTTTCCGTGATTGAAGTCGCCCATGATGAGCAGGTGGGATCTATTTCTACAGGCAGCAGAGGCTGCCCTCTCAATTATAGTGTTAACTGCCTTGTTGTTGTTTTCATACTCTTGACTGGGTCTCCTGTCATTTGGTGGAGGGTTGTATATTACTGCTACTACTATTCTTGGTCCTCCCATTGTTATGGTGCCTGCTATGTAGTCTCTGAACTCCTCACAGCCCGGGA